>NC_072450.1:9991202-10291202 GCF_027596085.1 Anoplopoma fimbria
ATAGTAGCAGGGGCAGTAGTTGTAGCTGTACTAATACAAATGTTACCGTAGCATAGCATGAACAATTAGTCAAATAATTATTAAGTCAAGTTACATTAGTAATATAATACTAATTAGATTTTTGGGTCGAGCTCAATTGATTGATAAACATCAATAGTCAAATCTTGGCTTAGCTTGTGTTATATCATGTAAGAAGCCATCATATTTAATCACTAAGCCTGCTTTTATTTACATCTTTGTGACATAAGGGAACCAATTATTTCATAACGAGCTGATAATGTCAGTGGTTTATCTGCCATCATCATCACTGTACACTTCATATGTGCTGTGAGAGAACAGAAAGAGCATAGCAACAGTAACTAACACTGATGGGGCTTAATGGTCCGTTGTGAGGATTTGCTTCTTATTTATGTTTTGTATCATTGTAAATTGTAGCAGTTTAAAGGCTTTACACTGGGCTCTCTTTTTTTTCTTTTTATTGAGCATTTTTTTTCACTAATCCACGACATTTGATTTAAAAAAATTGGTTAAAATAAACAAATTGATCATGGAAATAAGATGTTGTGGCCCTATTTTAGGTGGAGTATTAATGTACTTTAAACAGTAGTATGTTAATAGAAGTAGTATGGTAATGTTTAATAGTATTAGTACTACTAGTAGCAGTAAATGTAACAGTAACATTTGAAGGAACAGTTGTAGTGTTAGTAGTGCTGCTGCAGTGCTGAGTGTTAGTATGTTGCTCGTTGGCAGTGGCCTCATAACGCAGCTCATTAGCCAGCGGAGCGACAGGGTCAGTTGCTTAAGCTTGATATTGTGTGTCAGTATCAAATAGCTGACAACAGGTGGGGGATTATAATCATGGTTGCGCAACTAATAATACCAACTGCTTAGTGTATCAGTTACCACAGAGACAATGGACAATCACTGCTAAAGGGGAAAGCAGGCGCTGTGACAGTAATGCTATCAACACAGACTTTACTGTCTTTGTTTTGTCTGGAGCAAATCCAGTAAAAGCATTTGATCTACAGTGAGAAAGCATTGGGAAATAGGCGTAAGGAAACAAAAGAGCAGCGCTGAGAGAAATAAAAAGGCAAGAGAGTCAGGGTGAAAATCATTTTCTCTGCTCGGCTTTGTCAATTTTCAGAGTGCCATCTCCCAATAGTCATTAAATAAGTTGTGTTGTTGTTTTAATTATCGATAGTAAAGCAATCTGTTCATAATTACAAACATTTGCTTGTGGCAATTACAAACAGTGGCTGGTAGCAGTTTAATTTGCCCGCTCTAATCTTGTCTGTAATTAGAGCACACACAAGCAGAGCACCGGAGTTGTTCAGCTCCAAGGCAAACAAGACAAGACTGAAATTCCCATTATAACAAACTGCTGACTGCCTGCGGCACACAGAGGCGCCTGCCTTCAGTGTAAACATTTCGTACATTCTAATCCATTTGTTGAGCTTTACAATGCCATTGCGCCGTTGTGGCAGGTTCTCATTTCACCCTCTCCATAAAAAAAGAAAGTCAAATGAAATTGGAAAAATATTTCATAATATTGCACCACGGCGCCATCAGGGACTACGAGTTGTGTTTATTCATGCTGCAAAAAAGGCTCATCTTAGATCATAACACCTGTGTCGATACGAGCTGCAAGGTGCACATCAAGCAGCCATGAACGGGGTTATCATTATCATAATACTAAATCAAATCTAACCTGCTTACACTCGCCGAATTTACGAACCGCATGTTGATGGGTGAAGTCAACACTTCACTGTGTGTGAGTGTGACCGCATGTTTAGTATAGAGCTTATATTTCCTTAGTACTTTAGCAATAGTGTGCATGTTTAAAGCTCTACATTAAAGGTTATGATGATTTAAAACGGGTCAGATTCTAACACAAACGGTAAGTGACACTGTAAGCATTTAGTAGACAAGATACACCTTCTGCCTCTCAGCATTTCGAGCCGGTGGTTTTACAGGGCGGGAGATGTGTGTCCATCATGTTTCTACTTGGAGTCTCCTCTCATATGACAAGTACATGTCAAGAAATCACTCTCCGAGGTCAGCTTGGAGATGTTGTGTCAAGCTGCACAGGGAACATGAGAAGATTGCATGCAAAAAAGGGGGTTGGGGGGGGGGGGGGGGAGTTGGAGGGTTATTTTTTTACTATATGGCTTCTGAATGTTTTGGATCAGTCAAGTTGAAGGAAAGTTTGTATTTTTGAGCGTGCATGTGCATGAATCTGCCACCATATCTTTCTCTCTGTCTCTCTTTCTCACTCTTTTGTGCCGTAATAACACCAACTCCAGTTGTAACATCTTTTCAACATCTCCACAAACCCCTATTCAAGTCTGTCTGGGGCCCCTTTTTCTCTCTTTCAGATGATAGCTATTAATTCCCTTCAGAGGCTGCTTGATGGAAGGCTAACAACATTTTATATTGTTGATACACTTCTGACTCAAGCTGCATGCTCTCAATTACAGATGAAAGATAGCTGGTAACCTGGTTACAAATGGGCTTCGCTGTTTAGATGATGTCAGGCACCTTTATCAAGCCGGGATGAAAATAGAAAGGGGGCTGTCTGTGGACCCCTTTAGCTTCTTCCAGTGCTGATGTTATCCTCCTGTAAAGAGATGCTTAACTGCACATCCACGTTGGCTCTGTGCCACTCCAATCTGGTCTAAGTGATTATCATTCATACCGTCTCTCTACGGAGACACTGACACCAGCTATCTGGGAGATTTTCCCCAGCCCTGTCAATTAAAGGACCAATCCGTAATTGTGGTAATTGTGGGGACCCCTCCAGAGAGATTGTCCAATCCCTACTGGGTTTGTTTGCACCAGAGATATTTTCCCTTTTTTCTTCATTTTTAATATCTTTATGTATGTGTATCGTTAGGATTTATGTATTTTGATATTGATAAAGGTGTTTTTACTAGGGTTATGTTTGTAGATTTGATAGTAAGAAAAGCTACTATTTAGAAACATGATAAGAAAATTACAAAAGGTCATTTTTGATGTTTACAACTGAGCAAATGCAGCTTGTCCTCAATACTTAGATGAGCAAATAAAACCGAGACTGTGTTTATAGACAGTCAGAGTTTAATTTAGTTTTTTAGTGTTTAATATAAAAAAAAACATTTGTTTTGACATACACTGCAGAATTTAAAATGAAAAAACATGTTTTACTCAAAAAAAAAAGCCTCTGCATGCTTATTATCGAAACAAGAGTTTGATTTGATTTGGTTCCTCTAAGAAAGGGATTTCATAATTGATAGTCCATTTCTGAAGCATTTATTTGTTATGCAAAATTTAATAAAGACTTCCTTACTGATGTGCTTTTTTTTTTTTTTTTTTTTGTAGTGGCTTGCCATGAGATTACAGCCAGAGAAAAGAAAGAAGGCAGCAGTAGAAGTAAAAAAATAAATGGCTGTTTTTATGAGTGGCTCTCTGAATGTTTCTGCACCCTGGGTCTGTGGCCTGAATACAAATGCAAACTGTTACATAATGAATGAGCGCTTTACTCTGGGAATAAAGATTAGCAGCTGACCCCTTTTACATCATCATCTTATTTCAGGAACCAGGACCTCTTGGGCATGGCAATTTCTGCGCAGCGTTTCTCCTTCAGCCTTCCAGTTTCAGAGTACACGTGCTGGTGTGAAGCGAAAGAGAAATTATTTTAGCTGCATGTCGCATGTACGCAACCATTATGTTTATGATGAGATGTCTCGTGTAACGCCGCTGCTCTTGCAAACACATTATGGTGCTATAATGAAAGTGAATGGAGAGATGATGGGATGATCAGGGGAGATTAAAGTGTCTCTCTAGCTTACAAGTGAGGGTCAACAAATAAACACAGGCTTCTGGTTAGTGAACTTAATGAATAAATCATTGAGCATGACCCCCCCTCCCACCTTCCCCCCAACGCACACACACACACACACACCAATCCATTGCCCATCACAACAGAAGCTACCCCCCCGCCCTCTCTTTGCCTCTCCCTCTACCCTTGAACCCTTGCACATCTGCTACCATTACATACCGCGGGCCCATATTCACGTTGCTGTTGATTATATTGTGTCTGGTTCTCTGCCAGCAGAAATTAAACTCTTCAGAAAAGATAAACATCATATTACTTCATTACCCTTTTAAAACACATGCAAATTAGAGCCATTAACCCACCCCTCTCTCCATCTTCCTCTCTCCTGGGTGATGAAGTTTGTCTGGCCCGGTGTTCAGTCATTCCCTTTGTCACAAACTGACCGTGAATGGGCCGAACCATGCGGCTCTACGCTGCTCATTTCCCACCCTGTGAATTAAACATTAATGCCGCTTGACAGCAATAAATAACATTTATCACAATGGGGATCTAATAATGATTTGGCAATGCACAGGCTGCTCATCAGAGCCCATCAACTGACGAATATGGCAGTGTGATTATGCCAGCAGCTGTCTGTGACAACTGTATCTAAATCACTCCGAGCGCATCTACTTCTCTTTGATCTTCTGAATGCATGCCATTACTGCAGAGTTGTCTTTCCATTCCTCTCTGTTCTCTTTTCCCAACCTAATTGCCGTCCCAATCAGAGTCATCATTATGCTGTCATTAAAGCTATTCTGGTGCTTACTTAGTAGTTCTCATAGGTTTACATCATTTAAGTATGTACAGCAATCAACCAAAAATACAGCACTGCACAGTTCATTGTATTAAATCTCATTTGTTCCTCAGTCTGTGTTTCAGTGTGTGGCCTTTGGCAGCCGTGTTCAATTAAATCCTGCTTATGTACTCTAAGGCCTTTCCTCTGGTGAAGACTGTATAATATTTTGGTGTAATGATGAAAGTTATTTCATTTACCATTCATGGAGTGTAGTAGATTTTTTTCCCCTGCAAGTTAATTTGTGCCTGTGCTTAGTTTTGGCTTTTAAAGAGGGAGATCTCTGGCCAAGCGGATGGAAATAAGCATGAAATGCATTAAAAGCTGTCCTCAGAACTCAGGCCAGTGTGTGTGTTTGAACGCTTGTGTGTGTTTATGCGTATGTGCGCTTGCATTCAAGCATGCATATATACATAATGTCTGCCCAGTATTATTCGGCTTGTGCCCACCCCCGCCTGAGTCACAGTGTGTGATTCCACAGCACAGAGAGAGATTGAAGTCAAATAGAACATCATGATGTGAGTATTCTTCAGCTCTGCTTTTGATCTCTCTGTCTCATATGACAGAAAAACACTATTCTCAGACAAGTCCCTTTTTTTTTTCTCAAAAGGCATAATAAAAGTCTTGGCTATGTGCCTCTAAGATAAGATAGCCTTCAGACCTTGTGAAGATGAAAAATATCAAAGATAATTAGAGCGGGGGTGAAAAAAGATAATTAAATTGAATGCTGGGAATGTTAACGACATGGGCTTCGTTTAATAAGCAGATTCATCAACCACAGTGCTGTTTCAGTATTGTGCTCGTGTTTGATTAATAATGAGCGGGATCCATTTAATAAGAATAAAACATTTATCATTAACCCACATAAATCAAATAATGATATTTCTTTGGCAAATACTACAATTGGATCTCATTAAACTCTATCCATTCTGTGGTATCCTGCATGTTAATTGAAATGCCTTAGAACCTTTCGAAATGTGTTCAAGTTAGTCATTTAGTTTGATTCACAATTAGTCTAATCTCTGTCAGTGGGAAATGGAAAGTCCAGCCAAAGAGTGTATCAATTGCGCCTTACGACCGGGTCTGAGTCACCTTTTATGCTTGGGATTGGTTGTTAGGTTCCATTGCAGAGGGGGTATCAGGAGGCCACACAAAGCACCAGCTCATTAATCTTCCATGAAACTGCAAGGAAATTGAGTTCAGAATCAGGACCGAAATCCCTAAAAATGGCAATAGGCTTGCTGCTAAAGTCCTAATGGCAAGCAGCAGCCAAACAAAGGATGGCAGAGCTGCTGTTACATGGAGCTCACCAGATCAAGTCCCTCACTGCTTCTTTTAAGGATTGATAATTATCTGAACTGAATGATACTGTTTTGGTTCTTTCCTGTTTCTGACACAATGGCTCTTAAAGCCTCACTCACACCCTTAATCACACTTAATGCATCAGATGATGTTTTCAAGTGGCAGCTCAATCATTTCAGACGAGAGAAACTGTAGCCATCATTACGTTTCTGAACCAAATTCAGCTTTTCGGCAGTTATTAGCCATTTTTAACTCAACAAAACATTTTTTTGTTGAATTTGTTGTATTTAATGTCCTCTGGTAAAAAAATGCATTGTTGATGGCAGAGGTCAGAGGAGAATGGCCAGACTGGTTTGAGGCGATAGAAATGCAACATTTACTCCAATAACCACTCGTTACAACCGAGGTATGCCGAAGAACATTGCTAAACACATAACACATCAAACCTTGTTTGAACACTTTGGGCCCCTTGGTACCAACTGAGTAATTTAAATGCCACAGCCTACCTGAGTTTTGTTGCTGACCATGTCCAACCCTTATGACCACAGTGTTCCCATCTTCTAATTGCTACCCCAAGCAGGATAATGTGCCTTGTCCCAAAGCTCAAATCATCTTAAACTGGTATCTAGAACATGACTATGAGTTCACTGTACTTAAACAGTCAACACATCTCGATCCAATGGAGCACTTATGGAACCGAAAACTCTACAGCAACTGCTTGATGCTGTCATTTCAATATGAAACAAAAAGTGTTTCCAGCACGCTGTTGAATCAATGCAAAGATGAAGAATTAAGCATAATTTATATATATTTATCATTGCAAACAGTGCACTCAGTTGATTGCACCTAGTGAATGCATTCCAGTTTGCAAAATAAAATAAAATATATTGTATAGAAAAAAAAGAAAAAAAGCTCAAACTATTTTCCAAAAGTTCAAACATTTTAGTTTCAGTTTATACAAGAATAGAAAAACAACTTTCATAAACAGGGTTGGGTTCATTCAGAGCTGCATGTAATGAATTTGATTATAAATAGGACTTTAAAAGGGTTATTCAAAGCCCACTCGAAAAGAGTAAACATCCACTATGACAGGCAGCTGTTTTCACTCGTATCTCTCACTACACTTCACTGGACTCTTCAAAGCACTTCTTAAATGAAGAATGATACAGAGATGCCTGTGGCAAGCAGAGAGCATCTTTGACTGCATACAAACTAGCCAGCACCAGCGCACTGTATCTGATGATTGGTGCCTGCTTCAGTTCAGAGTAAGCTTACTTAGAGACATGGCAAGGAGCCTCACCCTAATCTACTCCTCACAATGCAGCATTCATGGCAAGTCAACAGTCTGATGTGTTATGCATTTGGAATAGATGGAGAGAGTCAAACACTTATAAGTTGTCACTGTTCTTGTGTAGAATTTAATCTGTTTTCCACTGACTCACTTACACCATGGAAATGAATAAACAGCTACTGGTGTGAAATGTCTGTTCAGGCACACACGCATTCATGGCCAAACCAAGAATCCCTCATGAACACACATAGACCCATTTTATAGGCGTACAACAGTAGCCCTGTATGGTCACACAGCAGTCGTTATTTAATGATTAGTTATAAATTCCAAATATTTATTATTGCCAAACTTTTTTCTCTATTTTCCTCAACTTCTCACTATGTTTGTATTTTAATGCGTGAGCATCAAACGTATTTCCATTTTCTGCACTGATTCTTTAAAGCAGTTATGATCAACTTTTTCATATTAACTATGGATCACATGACTACTATGTGAAAGGGGTTGCTCATAATAATGAACATTTAGTAAAATATTATAGAGCATCTTACAGCTGATTGTTTTGATCTAGCGGTTGGCAACTTGAATGTTTATGATTTACTCTCACCACTCTCATTAACCTTATTTCCAGCAGCAGAACGCAGTAGTTTTTAGCAAAGAGCTAAAAAAAAAAAAATCCATGTACGCTATCCATCCAACACTAAACAGACAAATCTAGCAACTAGCTGATGAACATAGCTAAAAAAATAATTGTGTGAGCACCAAAAACAGAGCCAAACAAGAGTGAATATTGGACTACGGTGGCCAGAAACACAACTTCATATGAATTCTGATGCTCCGGATCTGCTGGATATATAAATAGACTATACTATCAACCTAAAAGGTGAAATAATTCTGTAATATGTCAGGGTTGTGCTTATACCTTGTTTCCACTGCCTACAAGTGGCCATTCTTACAGGCTTAAAGAATAATGGTGGCAATATTTTACATTGTTGTTATTCTAAAGAAAAAAAGTCTGTCTCTCAATACTTTCTGACTTTCCCTGTATGTGTCTCTCAGGCCCAAGATATCTGGTTCCCAGTGAAGATGTTAGTCTTCCGGTGTATTTGGTGTGTTTACGGCAGCATCACGATGTTTACGGGATCAGCTCAAATGTGGTCACTGTGATGAAATGTGTTTTATAATGAACGGACATTAGCAACCATGGCAGAGAGGAATAAGCTACATCAGGCTTTAGCTCCCCAGACAGCACTTGTTATTTTAACAATTCATTGTTAAATGTTGGATTTGTTGATGAGAAAAAATACTGAAAATCACCAGACTAAAATCTACAGCTGGTTTTCAAACAACGCTGCTATTTTGGCTGTAGATATTTCACCTCCGCAGGGGGCAACAATGTTTGGGAAGTTAGTTATTTCAGCTTTAAACCACATATGTTATAAATAAATAACAGTACAAGCAAATACAGAAACTGTAGCAAATTCGAATATTTTTTTAAAATATAAGAACAGTAACCAAAAAACGAAGAAACCCAGAGAGGCTTTGATAGTTCTGGTAGGTTCGCTTATGCCTTAGGCTGTCTCTGTGTTCATGCATATCCATACTCACCCTCATGCAAGCTCACTTTTACATTCATTCATACACATACATTCCTAAAGTACAGAGAAATATAATTGTCCATTGATATAAACAAGCTTATGAAAACCGCTGACCTCAATCACCAGAGTGAATCAAAAACACTTGTCTCCCAAGCGATTTTAATTCCAGGCACATCTGTTTACATTTTGTGATGTTTGGATTATATTACAGACAAATCCCCATGGAAAATTGTTGTAAAGTCTTCTCATAAACGGCTGTTTACTGTTGCATTAGTATTATATAATCCTTTTGCTGCTAAATTTCCAATGTGAGAAATAAGGAAACTGTTATTAGACTCTGGTGACATCTAGATTTAATTTCCTTCCTTTGCACCGCTCTGTGAGAACAGCCTCTTCTTATGGTCCAAACATACCAGCCTTTACAAGCTTCCTGGTATTTGGACCAACGTCCTAATGGAGAAGTAATGTTATCCTTTTCCATGTCCACAACATTTCTTACACAGCAGGGATTTGTTTCATTTATGTAACAATGAAAGCAGCTGGCACCGTGCCCACATGTTGCTAAATGGAACACAACGCCAAGAAACAAGGTGCTTTTTTAAACAGAGATGGAGAGACACCAGAGAGCGCTAGTGGGAATGATTGAAAGAATTGGATGGAAAAATAGAAAGCAATCAATGTTGCTTTGTGTTGTGCACAACTTTTACCCAATAGCTCTTCCGCTCCAGAGGCATTTGTGAAGTAAATACATGAATCAAGTTTAACTATACTAAGGCAGAGTTACAGAATGCAGTAGCAGTCCATGCTCCAGTGAAAGACAATCGATCAACCAAACACAAGTGCTTTGCTCAACGCCAAACCTTGCAGCTGTATGAAACATTATATGCCTTGGCTTCCAGCAAAACAAACACCACACCCACACATGTAAATGCTGTCTCCCTCATTTATACTCATGTGTTTGAGCAACATTTGCACTCATTTAAATGACCAGGTGCTTTAGAATCCTCATGATCATCATTATCTGCAGAAATGCACCTGTTGTTGGACTAAGTCAAAGTTACACCCCTTGTCTGGTGTCCAGAAAGGGAAGATTTTCTTAAAGCTGCATATAGCAAGTTGTTTTAATGGACAAAAAACATCTGTCTCATTCTGTTCTGCAAACATGTGTTGCAGTACAATCATACTATTTGCCTGAATCTTTTCAAGCTTTACTGTCATATGTACACTGACAGGAATCAAACCATAAGAGCACTATGCAGAACCAGCAGGACTCACAGACTTTTAGCCACTCTCTTTTCTTTTTTAGCGTCCCTTAAAATAAATCGACCCAAGGATGGCTGTTTTAGTAAACATGTGCTTTTACTGACATCATGGTATATTTTCGTCCACACAATGTAAACAGTGGTTGCTGGAATCTCAGACTGCCAGTGTGCAAAGTTGTAGGAAAGATCTCTGCTCTTTTGAAAAGTCAAAAAAGTGTAGAAAAAAAGATGTATCACTGATCAAATAACAGACTCAATGATCAAAAATGCATCTTTGGAATATATTTGAGGCTAGTCTTCAAGGTTTCAGCTTGCCTAAAAACGTTATTCTGGAGCACCTTGGTAGCCGAATGGTTGAAGTACTTATGGCCTTAGGAAAGTTGTTGTCATACCCCTCTCTCTCTCTCTTGCCTCATATTTCCATTCTGCCTCTATGCTGTCATTTGTGTAATAAAGGCGAAAAATTGCATTATAATGAACTTTAAAAAAAGAAAAAAAGGTTATTCTTTGTCAATACTTTGTTGGGTTTAAGTATACATTTTCTTTTTTACTTACCAAAACCACATATAGCAGCTTTGATTCATCTTGTTCTTGCTTGGCTCAGATCATAACCATGTTATTTTCCTAACTTTATGTTTATCCCACAAGCACTGCGGGGCAATATATTTTCTTCCACCAAGTAAATAAAGAAGAGGTTATGTAATCAATCTTTTGGGGGTTTGAAATCATAATATTGAACACAGCTGTCAGCCATGCCATTAGCATGATTCATTTCTGCCGTTTTACATTTACAATTTTACTACAAGAACAACATTGATTCCCTGTTTGTGTGTGTGTGTGTTTGTGTGTATGCGTATCCATCCATTTGTTTGCCTTTGAGTGTGTTTGCAAGTGTGTTCCCAAGTGTATTGTATATGTATGCATCTGACACAATTTCCTTCCTATTTTCTTCCATAATTTGAATCAGAGAAAAATGTATTAATTTTGCAGGGCTGAGAGGAGGCTACACAGAGCAAGTAAATAAATCTCTCCTATTATTACCTACAATGCCCTGTCAGGTCCATACATCATCTCAGCACATCATAATTAATTGCACACTAAACTATTCTGTTCAATTAACCATGCGGGAATGGATGGAGAGGGAGAGAGGGGGAGAGGAGAGAGAAGGGATGCAGAGGGTTGCACAATGTTCAAACCTTTTATTTTGAAATAAAACACTAATATATTGATCATACAATATTTCTCCATAAGGTTTGTTTGGTTGAAATGTATGTCTTTTCCCTTGTTTGTGTTCCTGTTTATGCCTACCGATCAGCTCATGGTGTTTTGCAACCTTACTGACCATTCTGGTTGTGCATATTTCCATATTTTCCAGAATTATTTGTATTATATATGATCAGGAGACTTGTTCAAATTCCACTTGCCCTTCAGTGCTGTTCTAATGGGAAATGTGCTTATGCAAGGCGATCTCACCCCGGAGGCTTCACTTTTTCCACCAAGGCTCTGCCGGGTCAACAGTCTCGTAAAAAAGTGGAATAACATTATGAAGACGGTAATAGTGAAGTGAGTTTGTTGCTAACACATTTCCCATGTCGCTTCGGGAGCATCTGAAGCCAAACATACTTTAATTCAACGGCTTAAAATCTCAGAAATACTTTCAGTTTGGGTTGCATCAACTGTCCTCCTGCTCTGAAAGGCTAAGATGGTGAAGTGTTTGGCATAGTTGGGATATATGCATTGTTTTGTCAGTTGGTTTGGCCCTGGCTGTCGGTCTGTGAGGAGACAATAACTTAAATGCAACAAAAAGATCAAGACAATGAGTCAAACAAATCGCATTCCCTGTTCCCTCAGAAACAGACATATGTTTGGCTGATTGGAGGCATTCTAAATGTACTGTTTCTCCTTCCACAATGATGCAAATTGGAAAACGGATGAGCAAATGTAGGAGGAAGGATTTCAGGTATGGTACAGTAAGGAATGGTTTTAGCATTACAGGCTGCAGCAGAACTGGGTCAGTGATAGAGAGTGTTTCATCATTGAAACATGCAGTTTATATGGAAGTCAAATCTGCCAGAAACCCAATTTACCTTAAATAAGTGTTAAAACAACCAATTGAACATTCACTTTACTTTTCACGTCCGGCTAACCAGCTTGCTACATAGAATAGTAACTATTACTTCCAAGGTCAAAGAGCACATCGTAAACTAACAACTTTGAAGATTACAGATTTATAGGATTACACTCCAGCAACCCCAACAACATTACTCAAGATAGCATTATGTTTGCATTGCATTTTTCCTTATCGTCATATCATATCATAGCTCTATAATAATATAAGGATACAGGTGTTTCTTTCTTTGTCTTCTACATGTAATAGTATATTTGGGTTCTACACAGAACATCGCAGTTTGTATGAGAAAGTTACACAACTGCAGAATGGAATATTGGTACATTTTTCTGTACAAGACCATATTACACAAACTGCCTTATCAACGTTAACTACTGACGCTGCAACCCGCATATTAGGTCCCTAGACCCCACACTGATTTTGATGAAAAAGCTTTTTAAGTTTTTGGACCCTTCGTATGAGTTTGTCAACTGAATCATGACTTTTTACCAGAGACAATAAGCTTAAACCTAATTTTTTAGCACAATAGCATGTATGCAGCTATTAAGTCCACATTTAAGAATTTTTTTAGATCTGTTGGAGATGTTTTATTCAATGAATACATGAGCTACCATTGGCCTAATTAGCCAGCTAACCATAGCTTATACAAAACAAATCTGCCAGTTGTACCTCAGTTGTCCAAATAAATAGTCTCGCTCAAGGACGTAGGTTTGCATGCACCGTAGGGAGATGTCCCTAAGAGAGGACAGAATTGTCTCTACCAATATGTGAGCGAACTTGGTCATACTCCATTATCTTTGGACTAAAGTAATATTAGATATTTCCCATGTGCCCTCCCAGAGCCTACGTTTCCAAGACGACCTAGCATGCTAGCATTTGATTAGCTGAATGGGAGGGGGCTATCTGAAGGCTTACGGCGCCTGTGAATATTGTACTTACTGCCAGACAGGGAGGAGACAATAACTGATCAGTGTGCTTCGATTCATTTTTTACTTGTAAAAAGTTTGGACTTACTACGATCTTTGAGTGGTAAATCTATCACCATCATAACTGTAAATGGCACGTGTCTGGCGAGAATGGGAAGCTTGACAAACATGGAACCAAAATAATGATGAGAATTGGCAGTGACCTACTGATATTACTTCACTTCACTTAATAAACTAACCTAAATTATAATTTCTGTGTTGCCAAAACTGTTACCTTAGCTGTACGTCTTGAACTGCATTATCAAACACATTTCCAATACACGATAACTGCTTTGTTTTCTTTACTGAGTCAATCTCCTTGATATCAAGCTAAATAAGTTTGTTTGGTAAGACTGTCAGATTTATTCCTGAAACATAAACTTCATGTTGTACAATTCAATATGCAATTTGGCTGCTTTAACAACTTTGTTTCCATGTTCAGACACACTCTCCTGGACTTTTATTTTAGCTTCCAATCGCACACAATTTCCACGGGCAGATCTACCCACATCCAAGCCGAAACTTTAATAATATGGTTTGTAATAAAGAATGTATATCTCTCCACTGTCACCCAACCTTTTCACTTAGCAGGATAAATACATGTGTCAGGTAGAAACCATTTCTGGCGAAGGATGAAGTCCCAATGGAAATTTCATATCTGATGTACCATTTGTCACTGCTGCATGTAAGTCAGAATTTATGGTACCTATTACCAGATCAGTAAATCCAATGTTCTGTAGCCGAAAGCTCTTTCTTTGCTTGATTTAGTTTATCTGAAAAATACATCTCACAATAAAGTATGAATATGTCGGTAGAGGCAATTTATATCACAAAAGAATCAAAATAAAATTACTGAGTGCAACCATGGGAGATTGTTAAATTACGTGTTGTGTATACAATAACTCCTGCAGATGATACCATTTCACTGCCTAAATTAAGTCTGCGAAACACCATTACTGCTGGGAATACAAACACCATCACTGCTGGTTCAAAGCCTTTATAATGAATTTACGACTCGAGATACAGGTCATCTGCAGAGTTAAGTTTTTTGGCATATATGTGTAGCAGCTCACTGAAAATGATTTAATACTAAAGCTCCTTTCCTGTCATTTTTTGGTATATTTTTTTACTTGTATGCAGGTAGAGTCCCCCATAGCAACAACAAATCTTGAATGTCAGACTTCCCCGAGTCCCGATCCAGCCCGAAGGATCAGTTGTTTTAATTTTCTCATGAATAAACTACACTACCTACAATGTGTCTCGTGAATGGATACGCTGTCATTCAAATATGAACTTATCAACTAATCTGCTGTGACAAAGTATACTTAATGCCATCAATCACATTGCCTATCTGTAAATTAAAGTGCAAAATCAACACAGTGTCACTCTAGAAACTCATATCTTCTTTCTTTCACAACTCGTGTTTGCCCTTGAGCTTCGTAGTATTGCACACATCCTACTGATTTAAAGCAAGCCACTTACAGGGGCTTTAAATAACAGAAGAGAAATTCAGGGAGTTCTGAGTGTGTATGTGTGTGTGGGTGAGAGTGTGTGTCCTCATAAAAGATCAAATGAAACCTTGCTACAGTTGTGAATTCAGAGGGCAGAGGGGCTGAGGGTTATGCAAATGTATTGTGGAAAAAATGGAACTCTCCTTCAATGCGGTTCCAGATTATATTCAGTGTCATAAAATGTTCACCGCAAGCAGCATGGAAAATAAATAATTAAATGGAATCCCTTATATGATATGACCGGACTCTAAAAGGGCGATGGGTTTAGTGTATATGTCAAGGATGGTGTCCACCGTGTCATCACAGATCTTGATTCCTCCATTCGAATTGATTCCCCTATTTAAATTCAATATAGGTTTCGACCTCCATTTTCCACATTAGTTCAAAAAACCTCCTTCACATGTGACATAAGTGTCTGACAATCCTCAATTTGATGGTTCACATACAAAGCCATGGGTGGGAATCTCTCACCCTTAAAGATACAGCACAGAGTCACGGTCCCTGCGCACCAGCAGTGAGCAGGAGAAAAAGACCTGATTATTATGTGCACAAGATGATAGATCACACGTATATTCCCCTTATCCTGCCAACAGTAGTATGTACTGCACATATCACTTACCAATGACAGAGATGCAACGCCTCACAGAAGTTAAATGGCAATTTAACTTTGATCATATTCCTTTTCGGATTTACATTTGAATCACACTTTGATTGCATCAGATGAATTTTTCACACACAAAAAAAACAAGGTCAGAATACATTTCAGCTGAACTTGAAAGTTCTCTCTTTCTTATCCTGCCATGCAGTTCAATTCACCGTCTCATTATTCAAAGTGAAAATGAAAATTGGAGCCTGAAGCATTTGTATTTGAACAAAGAGGGGGGAAGCAGATTATGAATGTTGAAAATGTAATTTCTATTACACTTCCATTATTCTTCTATTAATCACAGATTCATTCTCCCTGTGCTCTTCAAGTAAAACACGCTCATACAGTATTCATGTGCATACAGGGGGGAAAAAATGAAATTGCCAAGGCTATTTGAAATGTTTAATTTGAGAAGGAATCATCCTTCTGCTAAAAAATAAATGTGTTACAGAAGTATATGTTATACAGAACTTAATAAATCTCTTGCTATTTGACAAACATACTGTAAGTAATTATAGAAGCAGCAAAAAGCCTTTCTATGAGATTAATCCCTTTTCTCTTGTATTGAAATCACGGTATTTGTGAAAAGCAACCTGCATCTCTTTTTGTTCCCCCTGCCTTGTATAGAAAGGCTAATATTCACAAAGAGAGATGAGATTTAATGCATACTGATTACTCTGGAGACCCACTATTCAACTCTGGGAGAAAGCGTCAATTAAAGAGTTTTAAGCCCTCCATAAACTGCACCTTAAACAGCTGATCATCTCCACGCAGGTCTACCTCCTGGATTCGAGCTCAGTTTTGTTTAAATGGAGCAAATTCATCTCTGGAGAGAAACCTTGTAATCCCCTTTTAAATCTCCAAGCAGTTGAATAAGTATGCTATTCATACACAATGTTTTTTTTATTCACACACACAGAGCAGCATTGCACCGAGAATAGTGGGGCTGGAAATACAAATCATACACAATCACTGTAGTCTCTAAGAAATATTAAACTCATAACGCTGAACACCTCAGCTTATGTACAAATACTAAGAGTGCACGTTTAATGGAATGCTATCAACAGAAAACAAATACCCTCTTGGGATATATCTGTTTAGATTTATTTATCTTATTTATGTATTTATAAGCACCGAGGCATGAATGCATGGGCCTATTTTCAGTTGTGTGCAATGAGGCTTTGACATTGACCTCGCTTTTAAAACACACCACAATGGACCTACAATTTACAATAACATTTGGCTGTGATTCAACACCAAACGCACTAGTTTATTGATACTGGCACAAACAGATCTGCACAAACCGTCCTCATTATAGGCAGGTCATTAGTTTGATTAAGAGTGAAGTAACCCCTCAGGAGTAAACCTTGGCCTGCCACAGAAGCAGCATTTTCTTCTGCATATGGTGAACTCTGTTGTGGTCCGACTAGCAAAGAACACAAAACCGCATTCACAGAGCCTCCGAGCGCTGCGCAACAATAACACAGCAGGACTATTTTGCGGTGCTCATTTTGATCCAGACCAAATGAAGTGAAGGAGGAGGGGGGGAGGAGATATAAGCTTTTGGTATCCAGCAGGAGAAGGAGATGTTTAAGACATTGATTCACCTTGGGTTCAGAACCACAGTATCTAATTATATCCATGGGAATCTAGTCAAGGCCATGGTATTTCAGGGCTGGAGAGAGACAACATTATGCTATAACTATGCTGTGCTCTACATGAATCATATTCCCTATGTGGTTTGGCAGCCATTAAAACAGAAAGAATGCCCTTTCTCAGTCATAGGCCAAGGGCTAGCATACCTCTATTGTACCAGAAAGGATACCTTCTTATTTTTTACCATGACTGAGTGATCAACACAGACTCTGGCAACATACTAAAAGCACATGAAATCAGATAGGCTAAAGTAGGAATGGCTCAGAGGCTACTTTACCAAAGCTGGTTTTAGGCCAATATGTTTCATGATAATTTTATTTCAGGTGGAAATGATATTATGTAAGTAATCACAGCACAAAACACATATAGGGCACCAAGCCTTCAAACCCCAGTAATACATGGCACCCCATGAAAGTGTTGCTTATGCATATATCAGCTCCATCAAAGAGGAGGGGAGGATGGGGGATGGTGTCTTTGTGAGAGAGAGAGAGAGAGAGAGAGAGAGAGAGAGAGAGAGAGAGAGAGAGAGAGAGAGAGAGAGAGAGAGAGGGGGAGGGCTGCTCTGTGAAGCACACAACCTCATTATTCAGTCTATAGAACAGCACATCCACTTCATTGTTCTTCAAATCAGCCCAAACTCACTGGGCTCATCCGAAGCCCTCAGAATAGAACAGAGCTGCTTTATGTTTTTAAAAGGGGCTGCAGATGAGATCTCCAGAATGATCATTCAAGAGTGCCGTTGTTGCCTCTTTTTAATGTTCTTCATTGTCAAGTACACTGATATGATTTCCTTTTTAGAACATCAGTTGTCATTAGCAATTCAAAATGATACAAGGATGATACAAACATGAGAGAGAGAGAGAGAGAGAGAGAGAGAGAGAGAGAGAGAGAGAGAGAGAGAGAGAGAGAGAGAGAGAGAGAGAGAGATGTTTCACTGCTATGTTTTGAGCTTTGAGATTTCTCAGAAGCAGAGCTGGAGAGGTTGTTTGGAGATGGTGCATGATAGTAAAAGATATGTTGTGTACGGAGGGCCCGGGCGACGTGGTGAATCATTCCCAGAAATGTAAACTGATTGAATCACATAGGGAACTACTGGAGGTGGTCTGTTGTGTTGCAGCATGCCTGCTTGGCAAGCGCTCTGCCGTGGAGTGTGCAGGACAAATAATGGCAACACAAAACGGCATGCTCCCGTTGGTCCTCCCACCAGTGTTGCATGTAAATATGCTCTAACTATTCTTTTGCGGCCGCATCAATCATTGCGGATATGACAAGGCCTCTTTGTTCAACACAAAGAGTGTAAACACAGCTGGAGGAACCTTTCCCTCCCCTATCTTGCCACTACACCTGTCGGACACACGGCATCAAAACCTCATTTAGAGCTCTGATTATCCTAATGACACCAATGTCTTTTCCCACTCTGGCCATTATCGGTTAAATCCACCCTCCCCTAATTAAAGACGCACAGTCAACACATGGTCAAGCATGAAAAGGATCCCCCCTACACACATACACAATGACACACACTAGGGAATCAATCACTCTGCCATTTATCATTCTCTTTATTTTGTCATTATTTATTTAAGAAAGATTTCCCTCAAGAGGTTTCCTAAAATTACTTCACATCAAAGTACATCCTATTTGAACTGCATATTTCATGTATTTGAATATAGACACAAATAAGATATTGATATATAAGATTCTACATTAATAATGCACACGTATGAATACAAAAGATTATATCAATCAATCATTCAAGTTTTATTTACATATCACCTTTCAAACAATGAAATGCTATTCAAAGTGCTTTGCAAATGATTGACAATACAAAAATAAGTGAAAAATGGAGAGAAGGTGAGGAGAGTAATTGCAAACCAAATAAAGTTAAGAAAAATTAATAAATAAGAGTACAACACTAAATTAATTGATCATGTTAAAACAGTAATTAAAAAAGGGAAATAGGAGGGAAATAAAATATGTATAAACCCTAAAACCATTGCACAAAACCACATAAGACAATGTATAAAATCAGATGTAATATTAAGCAATAATAATAAAAACCATACAATCATAAAACACTACATAAAAGCCAGACTCAATAGCTGAGTTTTTATTTTCTGTTTTAAAAGCATTAATATATATATGAATCCATTTTCTCTCAGATAATGTGGAAGGCTGTTCCAACGGCTTGGAGCATAATGGCCAAAAGCACCAAATGTTTGTGTTCTGCTTCGTGTACAGCTAAAAGATAGGACCCAGAGGATCTGAGGGGCCTTACTGGTTCATAAACTAAAGGCATCTCTGAGAGGTAGTCTGGTGCAAGGCCATGTAGGGCCTTATAAACCAATATAAGGACTTTAAAATCAATACAAAAACTGAATGGCACCATTATGTGACAAACTGTTTTACCATCAAATGGTTTCTCTTACACCTTGATTGAGCAATTTTGTTCACAGTATTTGTATCATTTTGAAGTCTGGACAATTCTAAGGAAACATTTGACTGTGGAACCACTGGAGAGCAGCGATAGAGTTGAGTGGATGTCCTCACTGTGCAAATGATGAGGTTTTCTTGGCTATTCGATGCAAAACTGTGGAACCTTTAACTGCAGCAACAGCTGATGCTTCTCAGCTAAGGGCCTGTGTATCATCCAGACAGTGTAACTGTTTTGAAATGATATCAAATAATACATTCATGCTATGAACTAGTAGGGCAGTGCAGCAACAAGAGGGTCAAATTATCTGTCCTTTCATAATCTCAATAAGAGCCATTGTAGTCTGCTATTATATCAATATCAGAATCATGTGGAGGTAAACTGAGGTACCGCAAAAATGTAAAGCAATATGTTGCAAATAATTCAATCACCAAACACGCAATCAAAACAAAATTACAATTTCCCTTCCACTAAAATTCACTTTGGGTCCATTCACTTAAATGGCCGACATAATTCTCCAACCACTTAGGCAGATGACATCCTTTCAGAAATGTTTTAATATCAACAAGACTAGAAGTCTTCAGCCATGCTTATGTCACTGTAAGGCTGTATTGATGCTGCCCAACAAAAAACAGTGCTTTAAGCCAAATGCTAATGTCAACGTGCTAACATGCTGATGTTTAAAAGGTGTAATGCACAGTTGATGCAAACGGGAGTCAAAATTTTGACCTGGTGATGGCGCTAGATGAGAATATCACCAAAGTTATTACAATATATCCTTTAGCACCATGAATGTCTATACTAAAAATCACAGAAATCAATGCGATCCATTTTAGTCTGGCTCTGAAATGTCTAAAAATGCCTTGTCATCAAGCAAAATGTTGCACTTTGGAAGAAATAATCTTTGTCATGTCAAATGTCATTTTAGATGCCTATACAACCACCATTACCCATCACTCTAAACAGCACTATATGTGTGTAATGTCACTTTACCCAGATTCAAGCTGCTGATCAACGACTACACACTCTACTCAAAGCAGGTTGTCAATTATGGCTGCAATTATGCTTTACTGTGACTTTTTTTTGTTTCTGAAACTAATCAAGCTCTAAATTTAGTTTAGCAAAACAGTTTATTCAGCTAAATTGCCAGCAAATGGATTGGAAAAGGGGATGGACAAGCAGGGTTGCGACTAACACGAGTTTAATATAATTTAGTGTGTAACAGTCACTACAATCAGCACGGTCAAAATAAAGGTACTGTGAAGTAAATCGTTGTAGGCCTGAGCAACACGACCAAGCTGACCTTGCAGGGATAATACATTGTTGCTGATATGGTGAGTATGAGAGTGGAGAAAATTCAATTTTGATTCAGCAGAGTAGTTTCAAGTGTTTTTTGTCTAATGGAACGGTAGAGTTGTTGCATACAGAGGTCACCCTGGACTGGCTTTTTTCTTCTGTTGCTGCTGTAATCATGATCTCCTGGACGGGATCTGGTATGTGTTTTCTAACTACTGGTGCATACAGACTCACGTGTTTCCACTGCTGTTTAACTGCCATGGTGCTATCTCTACTATCAAAAATTCTACATGGTCTCTCACCATTATCATTGTCTCAGGTCACATCTTTATTTAACATATTAGATGTGTAAGAATATATATTAAGTTCTGAAACCCTTGGACTGCTGTTAAAATGGTGGTGATCTAGATGTTAATTATGTCAGGACTGAAGTGATCAGATCCCATATAACTAAAGTAAAAATAGACCTCTAACATTTCAACCAACCAATCAGCTCATAATCCAGTCTATCAGTCCAGAATGTTTACAGTAACTAATACAACAGGACGAAGGTATCAGAAAACAAGACATCTCAGTTTGTATCATAACTGATACCTGTCAATACTGAGCCATAGTCTCAACAAACCACTTGCCACCTCTATCCTTTGAGAGGGGAATAAAAGTCTCTGCTGTGCTGCTTCCATGTTCTCATTCTCCTCCATTTTGCCTCAATGCCTCTGGACTTACCTCAACAAGACCTCATCAAACTCTGCAGCTCTGTTTACAAATTCTGTTAGGAGACAGAAAGAAAAAATCCAATTCTCCACAGAGGAATGGTACACTTTTTCCCCCTCTTTTTTCACATATTATTTGAGACAAGGCAGGAAGAAAACATAGTGAGAGAGTCAGAGAGAGCAAAACTCTCAGCAAAGTATACCTGGCCATGCTTTCTGAATTATTTACCTTCAGCAGTCCCTTTGAAGGAGGCCGAGAGTGTACTGCATGTCCCTTCACATGACAGCTGTAAAGCAATACTCCAAGTTTGGTTTTCACAGCTCTTCTTTAATGCTCCACTGGTTTGCCCTTTAATTTCACCTCTAGTGTGAGTCTGCCTCAGTGCCCATTAAAAATACAACTTGACCTGTGACAACTTTGTCAGAAGAACCAATGACATTTTTTCAAAGGCAAAGTTTCTTGACAAAGGGTGACTTTGAATTTATTCAAGCTGAAATGTTTGTTTTGTCTGTCTAGGATGTGGTTGGCTATTGGCATCAGCATCACTGTTCTGGCAGGAAGACAAATTTGTGTTTGTGTTCGTGTTTTGCTCAAAAGTTTGTACAATTATAAAAAAGTCTGTAATTCTTTAGCACAAATGCAGGGATTCTTTTTTACATATTTAAAGTAAAAAGGAGACAGCAGCAGGACAACAGATTATGTCTGCAATAAAAGTGTGGTAGGTATTTTAAAAAATAACAAGAAGAAAGATATGTACAGAAGAAACCAAACCAAATTTGTACAGTCCGCTTTGATTCACCTCAATGCACGACATTAGCTTTAAACTAACTAGAAACAGATGCTCCAACCATGTGTTGCAGAGAGTTCCTCTGTGTGTGTTTGTGTTAAGGGGAGACACCAACATTATTTTTCATGCAATGGTAAATTTGGAGATTTTGGTGTATTTTGTTTCTTCTTTCAGACTAGTGAGAAGAAATCATCCAATTTTACTACACTTCCTCCTAAAAACGTTAGCATTAGGTTTTGTCTCATTTGCATATTTGTTTCAGAAAACTTGTAATACAAAATATGAATTGTCTCAAAGTAAGTATTCAACTGGGGAATTTTCATGTTTATATCTAATAGTTACTTTTTTACATTATTAACCTGTAGTGTCTTGAAAAATGTATGATATTTTTCAATACATATATTAAAAGAACTTCCCAAATTTCATTCCCATCTATATTGAGGAGGGTTTTTAACCGAAGGGTTCGTTCGAATTTTATTTATAGCCTGATTTATATAACATTTTATTCCTCATAATTGCCGAATAGGTTTTTTTTTGCGGTAAAAACTTTTGCCTCTAAATATTTGACTCTATTCGCATTTATGTTCTCCCCTTAAGCTCATTTTCAAACTGATCTCAGAACAAATGTGAACCTCATACCTGGTGGTTCTACAGAAAAAGTCAGGCAATAACCAAAGTCAGTAGGCTTCATCCTCTTGATGAATTTTTGTAATTCAACTGCATAGTTTATGTTAATTAAATTGTAATATTTTCAATAGTTATTGAGATATTTCAGTCTGGATCAAAGTGGGCTTACGGGCTCACACCAACATTGTCATAGAGCCAAGCAGCTAGCATGGGTAACAAAATGACCAGTGCATGTACTTTATATGGTACCTTCCATCTGATGCAGTGTAATATTATGTGGTTTTTGTCGGTTACAAAAATTCTGTGGCCCAAGCCTGGAGTAAGTTACAGCACCTACAGGGGAAATGTTTTCTCACAGAACATCGCCCCACTGTGTAAACAGAATCTCACAAGCTTTGAATCAAACATCCTGCATACATTCCTTTTTTTTTATTATTACCATCTCAGAGGCTCTGCACAGTCAAATAAACAGCAGACCCACCATTGGCATGCCTATCTGTCCACACCGTAATGAAGTGCAACCTTGCAACCTCTATATAAAATGCACTTTGTGTCCCTTTATTGCCTGGAGGGAGTTAAAAGTATCCTGGTGGGTTGCTTTAAGAAGGATTCTTGTATTCTGATGGGAGGCTGTGGAGCCGCTGGTGGCTATCCTTAACCCCAACAGAGACAGGATAAGATGGGTGAGGCCAGGCCTGTAAGCAATTTTCATCAACATGTACTATTTAAACAGAACGTTTGTGTCCACTCAGTCAAATAAACAAAGTTAAAGCAAAAGACAGGAATTCTATAGCAGCATATGGAGGAATTTCATTACATTCAGATACAAAACCAACCCATAAACCAATCAGTGAAAGTAGGCAACATATGGCTGTTATGTTTTACCAATCATGAAATTCTTAAGCTTGGTGACTTGCTCTAATTCAAAAAATTTTAAGCAGCGTGATGGAATTCAGCAACATGAGGCCTGGTTTGAGATACCAATATTATTCAAATGAGTACTACAGTCTGCTTGCGCTGATAACATATGGTGCTTCAGACAAGCACTGCCATATGGACCCATATGGTCTTCATTCCAGACATAATGACAACACAACCAAATTTAGGGTCATTTCGGAGTGTGTTTGCTTCTGAGGGAGAGACGGGCTCTGAATTTGGATCTGTGTCACATAGTCTAGCCAATCTGTGATGTCTGGCAGCAGAAGCAAGAAGATTGACTCAGGCTGATCAAAGTGACAAACAATGACAATGGGGTGCAGTGCCATACAGTAGGGATGCTTGGCATGCAAGCTGCTCCGAATAAGGCAAATAAACAACACAAGCACGCGTCAAAATACTTTGCATACACAATCAAGTACAAAATGGTGATAGGGATTGATACCAAAATTCAATCAACTCCTGGACCCAAACATGACCAAATAAACACAGCCTTGATTGCCCATCATCTAGAAGTTGGAACCAATTGGACCCTGGCAGAGTCAAGTGCGCAATTTTCTCTCTCAAGCAATGTAATTGTGGGTCGCTCAAATCACCTTTCCACGAATGAGCAGTTCTTGGTGAGATGGAGAAAATAACACAATTTATAACCTGTCCAGTAATCACTGCTTTGCATATAGAGGAGGGATGGGCTGCATAAGCCTTTGGTTATGATGCTGGTACTTAATGACTGTAAACCAGTGCTGGACAGATGAAGGACCTCTGGGTTTTGACATGGTTGTCAAAAACTTTCTCAAGTGTCACATTTTGAATAAATATATGTTCCCTCATTGCAATTTGGGCACGGGAGGATGAAGATATATTAATTTGCTTTTCAGTATTTCCTCCCCTCCCCCCTCTCCCTCTCTCTCTTACCTCATTCCGTGATGTTGGCAGCACTGTGGGCTTGAAACTCAATTTCTCAGCCATTGAACGGACAGCAATTGCACCAAGCTAACTCAATTGTGAGGATAGTGCAGCAAAGGTTCTTGAATAGATTGAGGCCTCGACTTTAATACAGCATCACTCACAGAAAGGTATTCCATTTCATCCAAAGCATTTAAAAACAGGATGTTTTAGAGGTAAACCATTATCATTAAAGACAAACAAATAAACTACTACTAAACAGGAGTTTGCTATGAAGCCTACACCTTTATTATTATTGGAGAACCAATTCCTTTCACAGAGAAAATATAAAAAAAGACCAACAGAATGATGACAAAATCCAACTGTATAATTATGTCGTCATGCTCTCCACTAACATGATGACATTTGTAATGGATTTATACAGATTATTTTGACATGTGTATAGACAGTGTTTTTCCTTATTCCATATCTTTTAATTTAACACAAAACATAGACACAGCCAGGGAACAGTGCACAGTAAAACACAATGAAAACTGTGCTTTTCTATTGAAACCAGCCATAATGAAACACAGAGAGCTGTTTCAACATACACCAATTAAATGTGGTTGTTTCTGGGCAAAAGCATCCATCACATGTATTAAAAGCCAGGGCTCTAACTAGATGATTGTCCATAGGTAGGCTGATCTCATCCAGCATTCGTAGCTATATCTATGAATAATAATGCATGCAACAAGCAGAAATTGGCACATTTTGCTGGCTTTCGTAGGAAAACGCACAAAAAATGAGGAGTAACTTAAGTAAGACATAATACAAACCATTGAATGAGAATATTTTCCTATAGAAAGCAGGGACCCCGCTAAGTCTCACTGGATAAACAAGAGTAATCAGGACTCACCATTTCCTGTAAGGCTAAATTGCAGCGTTTTTAAGCAGGATTTGAACACCCTGTGTGGGTGTAGACCTCTGTTTAAAAATGAAACAGCTGGAAGCCAATGGGCACCGGCCCAATAAGCCCAGTTCAGTGTATGTGATTGCAGGTGTGTAGGCTAAAACATAGTCTGATGTTCAAATGCTGACTTTAAGCCTCCATGTGTCCCTTTTGTGCCCCAGTATTCATTTGCGTTGTCAGTCAGGAAACCAGAAATGCTGCTATAATTAAAAAATAGTAATTATTGTCATTTTAATGGAAATATTTTTTGTCACAAAAGGATTTACTGCGTTCGTAACACAATATCACCCATCTATACATCAATGGTATTATTTTTTTACAATTTATATTGAGTTTCTTCAAATTTGTGAAACAGCGCCCCTCTAGTGTGTGGTGACAACGAATATAGCAGGCGAAGATGACATGCTTGGATCAGTGGCTTTGATAACATTGCCCCCCTGACAGACATAACATGCAAGCCCCAACCTCAAATATTGTGAGGAAAATTCCCTCTCTATTTGTTTGTGTTTAGTCATTAATACTTGGCTAATACTTTGCTTCAATTATGGCTGAATGATGTTTTGATGCAAAATGTGCGGTGTTTGTGTGGATTCTGAGGCTGTTGTAGGCTTGCAGCATGCTGTACTCATAGATACAAGAAAAAGGGGACCTGTTAGGACGCTGCATTCATTTAGAATTTCCCATTTTGTATTAGTTATTGTCAATTTAACTTTACCTTTTTTTTGCTGTGTATGAGATGTAATTGTAACCAGAGCAGAAGAAGTCTGGTGCTTGGTAGAATAGAATAGAAAATAATGTTTGTCCATGTTTTATTATTAATTAAGCAGTGCTATGTAATTATGAACTAGCCCAAAAAAAATACAGATTGTCTGTTAGCTTTAGATAGGTAGGAGACACTTTGATATGTGCTCTATTTTTAATGTTATCATTCATTTGTTGCCTAAAAGTTATCTACGGTTTATTAATAGAGTGGTATATGTTTGTTGTACTCCACCACCATGCAACAGTACCACAAATCTAAATATATGAATTTTGTTAATTAGTTAATTAGAATGACTTTAGCAGTGGTCCTCATTGTATCTTGTTTTAATGAAGAACTATGGCTTCCCTACAAATTGTTCCGACTCCTTGGCAATGCTTCAATGAGGGCTTAGCAGGCAGTTTGACTATAGAAAGCAGGAAAGGCACAGGTGTTACTAATAATGTTAACGATGCCTTGGTCCTTTTCAAGCGCCCCAGTAGGCATGTGACAGTGAATTAATGTGTACAATACCTTTTACAATGACACTAAAGCAGTTAAATGGAACAAAGCCGATCGGTCATTTTTATTATTTACACCTGTGGTTTTTGTACAATGACATGTGACGACTTCCACCAGAGAGCACTGACAAGTACATTGTAAAAAACTCTAAAATATCCATCCATCAATCCATCTTCCTCCGCTTATCCGGGGCCGGGTCGCGGGGGCAGCAAGCTAAGGAGGGTCCTCTTTGTCAATATTATGTATTCATATAAAAAATTTTTACTCTCAAATATCGATATTGGTACGGCCTCTGCATACAGTATCAGTGAGGTTCTGCATGCGGTGTCAGCAGCTTATACACTTTTTAATGAAGCAATCTTCAAATGAGCATCAGGGGAACACCTTAATATCTAATCAGAATATCTGCACACTGGTGTGAAAAGACCCTTGAAAATGTAAAACTTCCTGTAAGATTTATTTTATTTATTTGGTAAATGCTGTTCACAAATGTCTTTTTCTACAGCATAACATGTTATGGTTTACTGTATGACTCCTTGATTTAAACAGAAATCAGCATTCATCAGTAGTCAACATGGGAGTGGAAAGAAGCCTTAATGTTTGATTATTTCTGGTTCAAATAGAATTAATAACTTGGTGCCTGTGACAGTGAAAAAGTCATAAAGGACAGAAAAATATGAGATGACAGGCCATAACTTAAACATTGCTTTTTGCTGTTGGAGCTTGTTACTCTCTCAAAGCGTGGGCTGAGGAGCACAGGCAACATATCAAACTTAATTACCTTTCAGGTTGCCTCATCAAGTCGGAGCTGCAATGAAGACGGATTGTTCCTGTTCCTCGCAGAACCTTTAAAGCCCCAAACACCACATGGCTCTTTCTCTAATCTCAGCGTCCTTTTTGAATTATTCCCCTACTGCTATCATGGACCCTTAACAGGAAAATGTGCTTTATTGAAAAGCATTTCATCAATGAGCCCCATTCCTCACCTTAATATACAGATGAGACCTCTAAGTCTTAAGGTAAAGCAGCACCACAAGGCTGCAGTTTGGACTACATCTGAGGAATAACAACGTGTTTACCATGTACTTCCATGGTGATCTTTCAGTTTTATGTTGCAAGTGCCAGTTGCTTTCCTATTTTATTGGGTATTACTTTTGTTTTATGGTGCAATTTTCACATCCTGCCCTTGATGATAGTGGCCTCAGTCTCTGATAGCACCAGCAGAGCAGGCAGGCCTACTGATGAACACGCAGCACGGAGGGGTGATTATGGAGTGCTAAACTAATGATTGCAGATGAGAAGCTGTTCTCACCACAGAGCAAATTCATTTCTCTGTCACTAGGAGTTAATGGCTCCTCTTAAGGAGATGAAATCTGGTCACTAGGGAAAGCCAACCCTGAAAGACTGCAGGTATCTTATTCCATTTGTCTAAAGTCCTTTTCCTGTTGTACCAGTGCATGTAGTGTACTTCAGGATACACACACTGTTTATGTCAGTACACGTGTGTAATTTTGATATCAGATCCATCATCAGTACCCAGCCTATATGGGAATTTATTGAACATGTCAGGTTGAAGTGGTAGACTGAAGGGACTATTAGGCATGTCACCTGTGAGTGATCATTGCACTGCTCATGATTCCGGTGTCCTAGATGTTTGCTGCCATGTCTAAAGGTTGTACAAGAGGCCAAACAGACAGAAAGGGGGGATGGGGGCGACATGCAGCAATCTTTATGAAGCACTCAGAGATGGACCCAGTTCACTGCCCATGCATCACGAGGTCCTTAACCTCCTGTTTGTAGCTCTCCATTATTAATGTAGCACATGAAGTTTGGACTCATGTTACGATAGAAGCCCAGATCTGCCTCAGCCGATCTTAGGCGACTAAATGACAATGCTGGGGCACATTTGCTGTGTACAGTACTGGGTAAACATTTATGAATGATTTAACAGTACAGGGTGAAACGGTAAAGCACTGCAGCTGCATCGTGGAGGTCCCAGCTGTTCTGCGGATGCTTTTACACCTCATAACTATTCTTCACTATAAACTCCATATTACACTTCTGTAAATCCTGAGAGCCTTCCGTATACCTTTTGCTCCTCATCGTGTTGGAGCTGAATGAAGTGTCTTGTGTCTTGTTATCCCCGAATTTACCTGTATTATTTTTCGCCACCTGATATTATAATCTTTTAAAACTGTGATACTGTGAAAATGTTTCACTATAACTGTGAAGTTATGGTAGGTGATGATGGCTGAGAGCAAGCTGATCATTAAAGTGAGGCAGTCAGTACAGAGATCTCACTTTTGCTACATTTAGCTGAACGACACTGAAGCACTTCAGCTGTATGCT
Organism: Anoplopoma fimbria; assembly: GCF_027596085.1. NCBI lineage: Eukaryota > Metazoa > Chordata > Actinopteri > Perciformes > Anoplopomatidae > Anoplopoma > Anoplopoma fimbria. The sequence continues at coordinate 10,020,464 of NC_072450.1, forward strand.
GATGAGGAAATGTTCTATAAAAAGGTTCTGCTCTTGTTTTAACGGCTGGAAGGCACATGGAAAAAGGTCTGGTAACTGGCTGATTGAGAGGCAATAAAGTTTGGTTTCACACTCTACTAATGTGATCTGACTGTACAACATTCAGGAATGAATTGCCTGGAGGAACAAAAGAATCAAGACAGGGTGCTACAACAGTAGGACTCCATGCTCATATTTTCCTTCTCATTAGCCGGTAAAAACACATTTAAGTAGCCATCAAGTTTGAGATTTAAAAAGCACTGCTGGTAGCACATCTAAAATGTTTAATTTATGAAATCTCTAATAATCACTGAGAGTCTGAGGAATGATTTTACATTCTGAGTTAGATTTGATTGGTACAGTGCTATTTATATCACATAAACACATCAAGAAATTTGTATTTATATTTCATATGTTTGGCTCAAGTGCTGTGGCTGTAGCTTTACTGAAGAGCTAATCAGTTTACTAATTTTCAGATCCATTTTCCATGGTGTTTGCAAATGCATACTTGATAACAAATTTTAGGCTCATTAATATTTATTTCATATAAATCATAAGCCTTTGGGCTCATATGACATTATTTATAAATACTCAGAGAGAGCCGTGTTGGCAAGTCCCTTTACAGTGAATTCCATACCCAATGGTCAACTGTTATTGTGATAAAATTGATGTGTAGTTTGTGTGATATTTGAAAAATCAGGAGATTGAAGAAGTTACCGACAACTTTTGTGTTAACAGCAATTTATTAAGGAAAGAAAAAACATTCCAGGCTGTTCTCACTCACTTTTGATTTGTTCAAACGTCCAGTTTGCATTCAGATTTCAGTACAAATAAAGAAATTATTGAAGTTAACAGATAAAGATAGTAGCTTTGCATTGCATCCCTGATAAAAATTCATAAATTTGAATACAGACATAGAACAATAAAAAGTAAAAATGCAGATGTATAATAGGAATTACATGACACTGCCTACGTTATCTGTTCACAAAAGTGTAGCTTTATCAAAAATGTTGATTTATCTGGTACACTCAGTTCACAATATGCCTGTGATCTGCTGTCATTGTGTTCATCTGACTGACAGATGGTTGCTGCACCTCCATTGCTCTCTTTACACTTACTGGCAATGGTAAGCATGAAATCAACATATTATGAAATCAAGTGTACGTGAAATCACATTGTTTTGGTAGAATCCTAATGTTGTCATCCTGTGCTGATGTCATGCCGTTGCAGGTCCATCTTACTGAATAATTACAGCTACAGCAATTCTTCATTTGTTAGACAGGGAGACACTCCATCATCGTCACTTTGTCACGTTCAATCGCGATGTTTATCAGGACCACAGATAGGTTATTTGTCAAATAGTGAATCCTTTGATAAATGACTATGTCCGTGCATGGAGCTGGACCTGAAGAATACTCCTGTAGATCTCCTGGAAGAGAGATCTACAGGAGATCTATTATTGTCATGGTGTTGGGTGATGATGTGTAGAGTGGTTTTGGAATAAATTATGATTTGCATTAGACTAGAATAATTTCAACATGTGGTAAAGACTCCATCCATTCTTTATGGCACAGATAATACCCAGAAGTACCTGGAAAAAACAGCTGCAATGCCACTTATGTTAAATACCTTCTATATGCCCCCTTTTTGTGTAATAAATGGAAACCAGTCGACCATTGTTTACTTTTAGGACACAGTGTCTCTTTCTCTGCGGTTTAGTTCTCTGCCAATTTTACAGTTGTTGAATATTTCCTCATTCAGCTTTTATATTTACTTTTCAATAATTAAATGTGAAGTGTGTCTCCCGTCATGCGGTGCATTTAGTGTGTGTGAGGCAGATACTGCGGTCCTTCTGCTTTTTTTCACAATTGAATGTTAATTTTCATATTTTAATATCCGTTTGTTTACTTTTAACTTGGCTATTATGATGGCTGTTACTGTAAAGTGGCCTTGGTGCACATGCTGTTTTTTTGCTAAATATACAACTTTCTCCTGTTGTGACACAACCATCTAAGTTGAGCTTTACAAGACATCAGGGTGTAGTGTGCAGAGATAATAAAAAATGGCGCACGTTACTTAGAAGTGTATGGAGCTGTAGCTCTGCATCAATCACCATTGTCCCTCTCTAAATAAGCAATACTTAATAAATAATAAAAAAGTGAAAGAATGCAGATACAAGAGAAAAGTCAAAAAAACTGTTTCTGTGAAATGCAGCGTGTCATTGTTAAATTGCCTCTCTGATCTGAACAGAAAGCACTTTCAAAACAAGACGTGCCTTCATAATGCTTGAAAAGCAATTTCAAATTGCTTGTGTCCAAATGGCAATCGCAGAATGCCTATGCACAACATCAAAAAGAAAAAAATATCAATAACTATATGTTTTTTAACAGAGACAGTTAACCCCTCTAATAATATTCCCCCTTCTCCTCTAAAGGTTTACATACAAAAGTTATGTCACAGGCCTGATATTATGAAGGGGCAGTAATTGTAGTATATGAGTGTAATATTTTAATAAAAATTGGTCCAATACAACTATATTTCATCACTGCGTTTGTTTTTATTGCTACCTCCAGAAATACTGCTATTGCTTTGCCGCTTATGAGATGGACCTTTCCACAGTTTGGCTCACATTTTGCTCTCATATTTCCTTTTTATCACAACCACAGCTTATGACCTCAGCTCTGATTTGCGCTTCAGGGGGTCTTTAAAGCATCCTCAGTAAGCATTTCTCTGTGTCAGACTGCCTGCGTCCATCTGTGTTAATATAGCAGAGAAACTATTTCATGGCAGAGGGGTATTTTAAAAGTACTTCTCCAAAGCGAAAGGGCAGTGTAACAAAGAAATAAACAACAACCTCTTAATTATAAGGATTTTCATGTTCACATTGGAGCAGAGCAATACTGACAGCTAAAATAATAATAATAATAATAACATAGGACAAAAATAGGCCTTTGTTTTGTAGTGTTTTTTCATATTTCCTCCTCATTTCATTTTGGTATCAACTTTATTGCTTGGTGGTCAATAACTTGGTTTTGGTCCAATCGAAACACATTGCCTTGAATAGATAAAGTGTGCACAGGCCTGATGGCCCAGTTACAGTGGTCCAGAGTTACTTGTAGCTTTGGTTACTGCTCTGTGCAGCATCACATGCAATTGGTTAACAGCCACTGACTAGTTGTATGCACTTTGAACCTTTATTCATTTTTGATTTACTTAATTTCCAATGTGTTTCATACATGTTTTTTCCTTCTGCTAACTTGAGATAAAATAGTTTGAGACTAGATTTGTTGTGGACTTGTTGTGGTTAGTTTCCAATTGTCTGGTGCTAATTGTGCATGTTTAATCAGATTAACCACAGATGATCTGTTAGTAATTGTGGTTTGAGGCTGCAGATGGAACACATACTGTTCCTGCTGCCTTCACATTGCTGTAAATGCAGTGAATCAGCCCTGATTCAGGCAAGCTGTTATGGACGATTACTCTGCCTTGTTGTTGTTGTTGTTGTTGTTGTTGTTGTTGTTGTTGTTGTTGTTGTTGTTGTTGTTGTTGTTGTTGCTATTTGAATACAACTTTTCCCTGTGCAATTGCATGTGTCTTGTGATCTATGTGAGATAGGTATGCCAATTTTACAGAAATCAGTGGGGTTGTTGACCTGGTCAAAGCAGGCGGGTAGTGGACAGTAGTCGCCTTCTCCCAGCTAACTTTCATTCATATTATATCAAAAATTTAAGCTGATCAAATTAATAGTTTTGATCCAGAACCTCCAGGATTTTAAAGTGAAACTTGCGAAAAATCACCAATTTAAGCAGGTTTCAGCTGTTATTCAATGTGCCAGATTCTTTAATGAACATTGCATATCCACTGCCTTCACTGCATGTATGGTATATCATTATTTTAAATATGTATAGTATCTTTGGAGTAAAAGATAGTTTCAGATGAGTTTAGTAGATTGTAGCCTCAGTATGTACTGGACACGTGTGTCATTTAGAGAAATATGAGTATCAGATCAAACTGTTGTTATTAAAAGGCTCAAATATGGATTGAGGGCCGAAGAAATCTGTGGAGACACACACACACAAAGCCAGAGATTGTTGTCGCCCTTAAAACTGAGTTGGCGGCCTACTATGACTGAATGATTGTAACTAATATCAGGAACAATGAGTTTCATAATGACGACAAAACTGTATGTGGATTGTTGAAATTATGGCAGACAGTCCACTTAGTCAGTTCAATATCATCGAAGCTGGTGATCTCACAGATCAGATCAGTGAATTGCCAATAAGTGTTTCGGTACAATATGCACTGAATGCACAGAATGAAACTTGAACTAATCATTAACATTCAAGAAGAAGTTAATCTTGAAATTGAACTCTACTTTATAAACCATTAGGTGTAGAAAAACCTTCCAAAGTTATAATGGCCTTCATGCATCTGATGGTAAATGTTTTATAATCAGGTGCTTTCTATACGAACCCTTTGTACTCGTAATCCATAATTCATACCTCCCATACTGAACTATATGTTCTGAGAGGACTGTCCACACTCATTAGAGTAAAAAGCACCTCTGGTCTCAAATCTTGAACTGATGCTCAGATCCCAAAACAGAGGAACATATGATACATTATTTAAGAGTATTGATCACTTTTATCAAATCGATGAGATGGCAGTAAAAATAAAAAAATAAAAAGAAGCGGCTCGTATGAAAGTTACGCTCATCTCACGGCCCTTTCTGTTTGAAGTGTTTCAGCCTTTCAAGAGAACATAAGCAGATCAAATAGTAACCAGAGCTGCTAAGATAGTGGGGGAGGTGTGTGTGGTTGAAATGGAGGAATTCCTCCAAAAGGGAATGGCCTCAGTCCATATCAACGTGCCAGAGATGTGTAGAACCTCGCTGTACTTACTTCTCATTTTACAGTCCATTCTGATATGTTTGCAAACGTCTTTGCTAAATGGCACTTTGATGGGCCTTTCTGATGTCACCTAAATTTAGAATTTGAGCAGGCACCAGTTTTGTTACCAAAACTACCTTTCTCTTAAACCCAAGCAAGATGTCAAAAGGCTGATTGACTCAAGTACATTGTACCACCTCAATAGATGAATAGTCACTGTAGATGGAACCCTGTGGGTTTGCTGGATCCCCGGCATCTGAATCTATTCACAGTCATGCTGTTAAGGCTTTTCTTCAGTAGTCTGTTATATTTGCATTTGCACCAACACATACAAGTGGTAATAACTGCATGTTTCAAGCATTACTTAAAGCTTTTTGTTGGCTAACTGGTTTTCAAGGGCACTTTCAATGACTTGGTGTTCAAGTGTTACAACTGACACACGTTTGTGGAAAATTGACATGTATGTTCTGTGCAGTCAGACTATAATAGCTGGTAAGCTATTGTGAGGTTAAATATACTTAAGATCAGCATCACACCATACACACAATAATCGGCCAAAACGCATATGGGGATATATTGTCTAATCATAATCTTTTAACTGAGCTGAGCTACTTACATATGGACTTTCCATGAACCCCCTGGTTGCTGTAGTACTCCTGGTTGGAAATGACTGCAGTAGGGGCTTTACCTTATTTGAACAATTTAGCCTAGGTATATTATATGTACTGTTTTGTGCAGTAACATTAAAATGGCTATTAAGTATCTTCGATCACCACCCTCTCAAAGTGTAATAGACTATAGTTCTGATATGAAATATAATAACAAAACAGAAAATAAAAAGTTTGCCGTCTATTCTCTCTCATACTATGTTAGTGTGAATTCTGCTCCGTTCTTGTAGGCGACACATCTCATTCCTCATCCTTTACAGTACCGTACAGCAGAGCAGCTTTGCCTGCCTTGATTGATATATAATTAATTAGGTTACTGATATAAATATTCTATTTAACACCATATTCCAGTGGTCTTTATATTTGACGTTATAACTTTTTTTTAATGTAGTTTATTTCTATTTTCTTGGGAACAAAGGCTGTATCTGAGATTCAGTTAAACAAGAATTATCACATAATTTTATTTTGCTAATATAATCAAGCACCCATTTTTATAAGAGACAGTTATAATTTATTTCTACCTCTAATAGCCTATACATCACTGGCAGGGTGTATATTTCATTTTTGTGAAGCATGAAGGCGAATAGAAATCTTAATGATTTGCCTTTGCTAGCATAATTTTAATTATGGATTTTCCTCTACATGATCGATTTAGAGAGAGCCATAGTAATACAAGTTGTACATTCTACTGTATTAAATATTTGATATCCATTAAATTTTCATGATTAATGTTCTGGAAAGAATCAGTTTCTCTAAGCCGCTTTATTGCAGACTAAATTAGGGCTTTTACTCCCTTAGCAAAAGATATAGCCATATATTGCACCAAAGCTTTGCCTGTCATGAGAAAAGGAGCAATTTGATATTGATTATAAGGGAATTTTAGATTGAGAGAAACTGCCATCAAATGGAAGATTTTAAAGATGTTCTGTGTTTCATATTGTAAAGAATTATGTTTCACAATATAGTATGCCATTGTTCTGTTCTTTTAGTTTATTGTGCAATTGCTCTTTTATTTTTCAGTGTATTGATGTTTATTTTTATTTTGAGTATCACAGTCCGTACATTTTTGTACATGAATGGCAATCATATAAAAAACAGAACAAGTTGGCAATTTTTCAGTATTTACAAATATGGTCCTGGTACAACTCTTTTAAAATACATCAGGAGATTTGAATCATCCTCACTTTTTATGTAAGGAAATATAAATGATTCCCATGCAGAAGACTTAGTGTCAACTACAATGCTGCTCTACTGACTGGAGCAGGCCGAAGCCCTTTAGCCCGCTATCATGACACAAGATGTTGTTCCACCCTTTTTTTAAACAAGCCGTGTATAGCGTTTGTTAATGTACCCTTAGCGATTAAAAAAGCCGGTCCATTTTAAGATTCAACATTTGGTAGGACCCGCCATGCTCTTAAGTTTATATTCCACTAGGCTAACTAGTGTCCTTTTGGAAAGTGGAGGCTTATGAGTTTAGCTTGCTTGCATTTGCATTGATTCCAACCAGACGTTAATTTTCATTCATGTTATTTCAACACCTGCTGTGTCATCAACAGCTCCGACTCACTCGTTAATATGTGTGATGCATGATCGAAGGAAGGGGATAAAACAAGCATTAGCTGTCTCTTTTTCATTGGTCAGATTGTGGTGATGGCAAAGATCAGACTGTCGAAATGTAAAGCAATAAGTAGTCCATTAGTAATAGCAGTAGTACATTACTCAGTCATTTGAATTATAACACAGTGTAACATAGGGAGTGTGCAAATCACAGATGGGACTAAGCAACAGCTCAAAACGTTGACCTCCCAGCTGGTTGACAGCCCGTGCGGCTGTTAGAATTTAAGTGATATAATAAACTATTTTTAGTGCCCACCCACACAGATATTGGATGAATCAAATTATCAGTACAGATACTTTCAGCTGGAACCAAAAATCCATTCCCCGTTGGAAAACACTAATTTTGGAGGACGCTATCATAACAGAAAATTATGTTTTTTAAGTATACAAGTTAAAACACCATTGATGGTTGTTGTGTATATAAATGTTATATTATTTTATTTTCAGATTTACATTTCATTGTCCAATTAACTATTGTTACTGTTTTCTTTAACAACATTTTCTTTAACAATTCATAATTATCAGAATATTGTGGACACCTCACTATGCCTTTCCATCAATAGTATGGGATGCTCCCAAGGGCGTATCTTATTCTATTTTCTTATGCTATTCACTATATGACAAATGTTTAAGCATCACCAGAGAGATAATGATGATATAAAACAAGCTAGGGTCACCCCAGCCTCCTAAAATATATATTTCATCCACTGAGCAGGTACAGTGCCGCATATAGCCCAATCTTTACCTGAGCATCCTGATGGTGTATCTGATCAGAGAGGACCGCAGCGCCTTCCTATCTCTGAACATGGAGGTGTTGGAGGCCAACACTGCATGAGGAGATATGGGAAGAGGCAACAACAGGAGAATAATGAGCCACCAAACCCTGACGCCTGAGTTTTGTAAATCCTAATGATTCTGGCTCCTATTCAAAGGAAAGAGGCCCACTTGAAGCCAACTTTCATTTGCCGCTATAGAAAGGTGTGAATCTCATCTCCTAAAATACTTACAGGTATCGCACTCTTCACTTATCTCCTTACACACCTTCAATGTCAATCAAAACGCAGCAGGAAAAAGCACCTAAATTATATCCAACAGAGGAGGTATGATGTCCTACAGGTTTAGGGCTGTAGATAAAAGTGTTTGCTAATAACCTTTTGTGTGGATATAATCTGATTTGCCACATTTGATTGTTTAGTCTCATCTGTTATACTCCACAATTTTCCTGTTTAGCTATACACAGTACCATGATAGTTGTGAAATATGGATGAGACTCTACACAGCTCTATTCATCAAACCCCTGTCAGGTATGGGTAATGCAATAAAAATTAACATCTGTTAAATTCACCTCTCTAAGTGTTTGCATCTTTGTGCTTAATAGCTGCCACACTTATGTAACTATTCTTCTGGGAATAGCTTTGGCATGTTGCTCTCATTTTGGAATTGCTGCAACACATTTGACATGGAGGTGTAATTCTCACATCACAGAGTTTTTTTCCATGACGAGCACAGGCAGCAGAGCAAAAATATAGTGTTGCACTCCCTTTTGTTGTTGATCTTGGACCTTGCTGGAGACAAGCCACAGTAAAGGGTTAACTCTTTTCAATCAAAGCTTTCAATCTGAGCACAATAACCAGAACGCTTTGTGTAAAAGCCAATGTATATGACACAACAGCAGTTCCTTTTCATCAGAGAAAAAGTGATCGACTGAATGTTGTTTCTGCCACAATACCCACAATAGCAAAGAAGCAAGAAGTGTTTCTGGAGGAGAATAATTGTCACTTCATCTTTAGCCCTCTGCATCTCTGACAAAATATTTATCTCACCGTTGCACAAGCAGGGGCTGGGGTTTAGACATAAATTGCATTTTTATGTTGTTCTATTGAAAGGAGTGGGTAGGGACTAAAATGCTATTTCAGAAAATCTTACTCTGCTACATTTACTGCTTACTTGGGATTTCTCTCCAGTTCCCCCTCTTAATATTACTCCCACATGACACCAACCATGCAACATTTCCCTATCTGCAAGTTCATTATCATCAATAAGTCAAGTATATTCTATCTTTCATCATCATATCATGCATTCCAACCGCAGCACCTTTTTTTTTGCAATGTAAACCAATTTATTTCTTCCCTCTATTGCAGATAGTATTAAACAATGCCCTAAGAGTAGAGGCTGTCTGAATGGGAATGATTTATTACAAAGAGAGAGGTCTGTGCGTCGGTTTGCAGAGCTCTGCAGTGTAAAATAACCTCATTTATATTCTATATTGCTCAGGCTGCCTCACTTAATATTCCTGTCAGCACTCTTATGCCATGCCTTCTGTTGGCTTTGCCTGCAATAAAGCCACTATCTTTGAAAAATGTACAAATAACATTAAACACATTTCATCAGATTAGTGCAATGCAGTAGGAACACCTTTTAATACAAAACGCTGGGGTCAAGTGAGCCACGGAGCTCATTATGTGCAAACAGATATGCATCATTGTGCTGCAGGCATCAGGATCATTAAAATGAGATATGTGACACTACGTCACATGCCATTGTGCTGCCTGTATGTTTTTCATGGAATCTCAGAACACATAAGACGTAAACATAGACATAAGTTAATTAGGTGATGCTACCACTATGTAACCGCAACTGGTTCCTGGTCCTGTAATGAAAAGCATTCACATTCTGTAATTACTAGATCATGCTGGATCTCAAGTAGAGGCGGCACAGGAACCACAACAACTTGTGTTACTTGCTGCCAAATCCATACATCCTGCTTGATTGTTACTGCACATGTGCAAACTAGCACTACACACCTGTAGTTGAACACTCTTGTGCACCGGTTTTCCCTAATGATGCTACATTGTGAACAACAAACTGTGGAAATCGGCAGGAGGAGAGCTAGTTAACAATAGCTGTCGGGGCAGCTTGGGCAGCACAGTCCTGCTGGGCTAAATAATGGAGCTAACAGCTAATGTAACAAAGTAACATTGAGTTACATTATGATAAGTTCAAGCTCCATTCAGTAAAAATTTGCATTAGGGTAAGGTAAATTATAATGTTATCATGATATGTTCAAATGTAATCTTGTAAAATTAGGTTTTCGGGGAGTAGATACAGTTGATTGAAGGACATCAACAAGCAACATAAAATAGATATTAGAGAGGTTATATGACCTTTTTTGTTGTTGTTGTTTTTAGCTTACTGGTATCCGATCAGACGGGGTTCTGAAACCCGTTATTAAACGGGCACCAGTGCTAAATTATCATATACCTCGTATTAATAAGCTCTGACTTTTTAGCGTTTTGGTGTAATTTATAGTCACGCTTCAGCCTTTCCCCCTGCTCGCTGTGTCAGGGCTGAGATCCTCTAACTACATGCACACAAACACAAACTTACACACACCCACAGAGAGAAGTCAGTGAACTGCAGATCAGAGAGGCCGACTGAGGTGAAGAAAAGATAAGTTCAACAACTACGCTCGTTACTGTGAGTGCAATAACAGCTTCCCAAATGAAAAATCAATGATTTATCAATACACCTGTTCAACACGCATAAACATGAAGTAAAGTGATATTTATATCTGCTCTGTGCAGATAAATATATATGTTCTCTCTCTCATCTACTGTCACTGTTGTTATGCTGTAATCCATGATATGGGTGTTATGATGTAATACGAGTTATTTAATGTAGAATTTGGGATCTATTTTTTTTATGACGGCCCCTGCCTGATACCCCTTCATAGCCCCTTGTTCTATACTTGTTCAATTCTTGTTTTGAGATGTTTTGTATTTTTCTTATAGATCTGGGGATCTTTAATTAACAATGGCTCAAGCCTGATCCCTCTCAAAGCCCCATTTAATATGTGATGAAATGATATATTACTATAGGGTGCTCCGTGATTGTATATGTTTTTTGTCTGTATACATTGTGCTCCTCCAAGGTTCTTTCGATCAAAATCCTTTTTTATTTATTTTTTGTGTTGTGTAAGTGTGGCATCCACTCCCAGAAAAACATTCAGCACTTTAAAGCTGTAGTTCACAGGACACGGAGCCTCTAAACCTAAGGTGTGCACAGGTGTTTTGCATTCAGTGATTGTGATTTGTTTGTTTGTACACCTGCCAGTCCAGCTGAACCATGTGTGCGCTGAGGAAGGTCCTTTTGGATCAAAAGCTAAAAATGTCTTCTTCACTTTTTATTATGTCCACTCAGTAGGAATATGATTTATTTGATTGACATTTCAGATTTGTTTTCCAGTGAAACAATTTGGGGTTTATAAAGGGACTTTGATGTTGTAAACATTCCTGTAGCTGCGCTAGAAACATTTAGTATCATTTAAATATATAATAAATTCTTATCCTATTCTAAATGTATTAATTTATTTTTAAATGATATACTAAAAAGCAATACAGATCCATGTATCGATAAAGAACCAAACCACACCGATAGGGAGTATCGATAAGAGTATTAGTATTGATAAAAACCTTTACGATACCCCTCCCTATGGATCAGTGATTTATATTGGCTAATATGCAAGTTCAAGAATCGGTATTGGAGAGAAAAAAAAACCCATAAAGAAACCTCTTTCTAGTAACAACTCTCAGTAAATTTTAGTAAATTACTCAAGAACTAATTAGTATTCTAGTTTCTGATAAATAAAATATGTGTCTATCCAGCTGTATGTTCAGAATAAGAGCAGTGCAGAGTGGCGGCCGTAACATGACACGCTTACATTAACAATCATGCACTAAAAGCATGCGCTGCCGGCCTGGAAGGTCAACAAAGAACGGAGAAGCTTGGATAACAACACAGACAGGGAGAGTGACTTCATCTCTGTTTTGGAAGACATTACTCCACTATCTTTTAACATAGCAAAGAGCTGTTTGCTGCTGAATTAATGCTCTAAGTCGTACATTGCTCCTTTAAAGAATTAACAACAACAAACACATTATATCTCAACATGCATTTCTCTTAATATTTCATCGTAGTTTATTAATTTAATGCTCTTGTACTCTTGTCTGGTTTTCAGCATGCATCTTGTCGTCACACCACCATACAGAATAATCTCTTTTCCCTCTTGTCATCATTCTTCTTCTTTAATTAGCTAAGTCAGATTGGTCTAATTGCTCTTTCTGAACTACAAGCCTGCCTTTGAGTGCCCTCCCTCCCACAACATCATCTCTCACTTCCACACAAATGGATAATTATGACCACAGGTAAATGGCTTAAGAATTGATTTACTATGTCGTAGGATGATATGGACAAGCATTACCATGAAATATGCCAGTGTTTTTCAGTAATATGTTTATTAAAATGAATTCATCTTTCCTTTTTTCCAGAGTCACAACAGTAAATATAAATAAATTTAAAAAAACATAAACGTAAACAAGCATCAACACAGATAGTGCTGATGTGCTGTGCACAAATTTAAACAAATGCTGAAAATAATGCTCCAATAGCATCAAGGTCTTGGCTAAACAATGCATTGACAGCTTCACATTGAGTTTGGTACATTAGTTATAAAAAATCATTACAAAACTAACATGAGTGCTCCACTCTTCTTGTTTTAAAATAATTCAGCAAATGAAGCTACTACAAGAAACTATTTTTAATGTAGTGGCAGTATTTTGCCTCCTTTGTAAGTAAAGTCAAAGAACGCTTCATTGACAGAACTTTGCTTCATGCTCATGGTGCATTCAGGTGTACCTCGTAAACTCTGGAAAAACTTAAGCTGTTATTGTAAAGTACCCTCCTGTCATCAAATCAGAGCAGAGAAGATAGCCTGAGGTTCATGGCGCACTCGTGTTCTTGCATCTCTTATTAAACAATTCAAATTAAATAATAATAAGAACAACATTGCTCACTTTGCACAGCGTCATCCAGTCTAGCATTCTGTTCCAAACTGTAAACACATTTGCAGGAGCATAATCTAAACGGAACTAGAAGTAGTGTTAAATGATTTTTTAAAGAGTAGGTAAGATTCTGTGTTATTGACCTGCTTGCCAGGTGATTTTTCCTGAGTTTTGAGAGGCAGCTGCACCACCAGCAGTACAATGCCACACCTTTGGGCAGGACAAGAGACTTTTATTCTTCCATACACTTTGCACAAGCCACTCAAGACAAGCAGAAAAAAAAGTATGCAGCCATTAAAAACTGGTCGATTGTCAGTTCCTGCCCTCTTCAGAATGTGTTCAAGAAGGCAAACCCAAGCGCATGATTTTTGTTCAGGCCTTTGGTAGGGATCTCTTATTGAAGGAAACAAAGGGGCAATACAGTTACCAGTTTGCTCCTTTTCTCCTCCCCTTTCCACAACACTCCTCAGAGTGGTCTCATAGTTAGCATCATAATAAAGCCTTTTTAATGGACATAAATAAGGATATGAGGAGAAAACCAAGTGCCCAGGGGAAATGTTTTGTGTTTGCCTGGACCTGATGCAGTGAATGTGTTCTGTTAATCAGATGTGAACACATGGCTGATGAGTAGGAGCCCTCTGCTAATTGGCAGTGTTTGTCTGCTGGTAGTTGTGTTCCTTCAAGGACCCAGCAGCCTCCCATTGGTATTCAGGGTACTGCTTTGTGCTCCCAGTAGTGACGCTGCACCATTAGGGAGAGGGACCCAGGACCCTTCCATTTACTTAACAAGGGAGACTTTCTCTCAGCGCTGAGCAGGACTCAACCCCTCCACAATGTGTCAAACATCCCCGGAGGATACCTTTTAAAGAACTGATAGCTGCAGAAGTATTTCCAGTTGAATGCTACTAACTACTGACTAATTGGTTGAGCTGTAGGAAAAATATCTTATTGACATCATTTTTATAAGACTGCAGCAAAGGTTTTCATCATTGTAAATGATGTAATCTGGTTGTATCTATAATTGGCAGATCTGAGTACCATAGATATGTTAGCCCTTTGAATGCTTTGGATCCATAATTAAACTTTTATAGAAAATAAGACACATTTCATTTATTATTGATATTATTTGCTCTATCTTATCAGTTCAATTTGAGTGAAATGTTGTTGCCCTTAAATAAAAATATCTAACTCTGATATGTTGCTACATAAAATACTTAATAGGAATTTTTCAGATCTCATAGATTTAGAGATGCACTGTGCAATAGTTGTAGGGAAAAGCACTAAAATACAATTAGGAAGGTATCCAAATATGACTGGAAACCGCTAACACCTCACGTCCAAAAATAACTAAAAAGGAACTGCATAAATAAAGGAAGATAATTGAAACTCATTAAAGCCATAGTCCCTGCAGCTGGGAAATCTGCTCTTATGTTTTATTCTTCAGAAATGTGTAAAGATTGACTGTGATTTTATACCAAAGTATTGCAAACTACCCTGCCATCAAAATTACCATTTAAAACGCATTCAGATGGGTGACAAATGAAAGGACAAACCTCAGTTAAGGAGTGGAATGAATACAGATGCTTTGGGCACAAGGGTTCACTGAATGATTTGCTTATTGGGAGTTTTTGGAGCAGCATTTAATTTATGCCAAGGAGCATTATTATTTTATTTTAAAACTCAGAAAAAGAGAGATAGAAGGATTCTGAATTAGCAGTTAGATTAGGGGGAAAAATATTTAAAAGGTTATAAATTCCATAAATAGAATGAAAAACATCAGTGTAATGACAATATGCAAAATGTTAATCGACTTGTGTACTGTTGCTGTCTCTTTAAAGATTCAATATTGAATCCTCAGCTCTAGTATTTGTTACAAACTCAACTTAATTAGACCGCCTTGGCTCTTTTGCTTTGGAAGCAATTTCCTGTAAATGTTCACAAGTTAAGATTGGATTGCCCAAGAACATACTAATTACATTGGAGAAATCAATTTAGCTAAGTTACTCCTATATTATTCTGTATTGTCAGAGAGCTCTATGTTGTTTCTAATTGTTTTGTGCATAATTGATGATGCAGTAATGTAAATCACATGATGAAGAATAAGAGCTTATTCTGCAAGAGATACATTGGTTCCCACTTTATTTGTGAGCATATGATGCCAATTATGCTTGTTACTTAATCAAAACTTGCTGACTTTGTTCGTTTGTTTAAGCAATATTCCCTCTGCTCTAATATTTCACACAGATTACTATAAGCAGCCCTATTAAATATTCAACATACAGACTCAGGAAAGGACAACATTCTCTAACTTTTGACTTTCATTAGCTAAAATCCTGTGCCCCAAGAGATCACAAATGGCCCACTGCCGGTGTTCTGCTGAAATATTATCTGTTTTTGACCTTAAGATTGCTATTAATATGTATATTTTGAAATTGGGAGTTCAGTTTAGAACCTGTTTCCATAAAGGTCAGGTCTTTTATGAAAATGAAGAGGAAGGTAGAGGTCTGTGATGGAAAGAGGAAAAACATGCTCTCGTACTGATAGGATCTAGTGGGTAAATGTTGTTGTTTGGATGGATTTTTTTCACATTTTGTTTAATACCAATGCCATGAGTCATATGGAGACCTTAAACTTGTGGGAGAATTTGTGTGTGCATGTTTGCTCTGTGCAGATTCTGTGCAATGATATAATGATTGTAATAACCTTTGGATCCACCAATTTGTCCATTTGTTAATAGATAGGGGATTATTGCCTGATGAATTATTCAGGGGGAGGATACACTATAAAACCTTTATTGTCAATTGAAAATATCTCCTAAATATCAGGTGTTCTTTCCACTTGCAAACATAACGTATTCTGCCTGAATCTCTTGATATAAAGCTGATTCATTGCAATTAAAGGATCAACGGCATTGTAATTACATCCAAGTTGATTGAATTAAAACCTGAGTGCATATTTTTCCATGTACTTGCGTTTACAGTTAAGGCATGTAGCAGATACAAAGAAAGAAATCATGTTCTTTGTGATGAAGTATTTTCATCCCAGAGGTCATATAGCAACACAGCACTCGCTCTACTCAGTTTTTCACCTCTGCACCACTGGCTCATCATTCTGTCATGTAGTATGGGAGCTGTCAACAGTGACACCCTCTACTAGTTGGGTGTCAAGGATGGATGGTACAGCCTGCCCAGCCTCTTCATTTAACCTAGAGTTTTACTTTACTGCTATGTTAGGTTAATGGAATGAAGCTGGCTGCTATATGGTGGATCATGTTTGATCTATCTTACAGATGCTGCTGAGTTGGGCTGAAAATAGGATTAGATCAGGGTTTAACAATAAAAAACTTGGTGACTCTTCTTTCCACTGGTTGTTGTTCAAACAGCTTAAATTGACCTTACGTTCTTTGCTGATGCAGAATGTAGTTTGACGCTCTTATAAAAGGTGGGGTTGATGGATGGACATTCATAGCATCTGTTAGCATAGAAATGAGAACCATCTAGACTCAACTGTGAGGTTATGAGGAATCATGTAAACCAACTATTGCAATTGCTGGTGAGCCTTTTGATCAATACACCTGGGCATTGACTGTCCGTTGCTTTAAAACATGATATATCTGTGAACGGAGTGAGATCTGCTTTGTTTTGTTACGTTTCTCGTGGGAATAATCAGTGTAAAACTGGGAGTTGCATCCATGGCATAATTGAGCACTTTGAAAAGGACTCAGGGATTGTGGGTAATTGCTTCAACACTGTTTGCAAAGTACCTTTTGATTAAAGTTTTCCAATACTTTAATTAGATGAACACTAAGCTTCAAACGCTATTGGCCCTTAGCTTTCAAGCTGTTTTACTACAGAGGAAAAATCTTTTCTCCTTTGAAACAACCTGAGTCTTGTTTTTGTAGTTTTGGCTGTCATTCCTACTGATTATGAAAGCATTTTTCTCACTGACTTCATTGCTGAGATTGGGGGAGCTTGGAACATCACTATAGCCGCAGCTTAACAACAGGTTGTTAAAAAGCGTTTTACTTCCTTTAACATTCTCATTAAAGTAAAGCAAATAGAGTACTTTGAGTTTCTTTCATTCATACATGGTGCAATGTGTCATCTAACTTTTGCTACAAGCTTCACAGAAATTCTTAGCAATGCAAACTTGTGTTAAAGATGATTTATCACCCAAATCAAGAAAACAATTATCTCACAGGTGAATACATTAAAGAGGTAAAAGATGTAAAGATGAGAAAGATTTTGTTTGTTGTAAGGAGGACATTCGTTCCTCATGAGAACATACAAGAAAGACAGAATACACACATACTGTATGCCATGATCACACACGCCTATACACATATACAAAGAGATCAATCACATACGGTGTACTTCCCTTTAAGAAGCCGTGTTTGCTTTCAAATGAAAAACAGGACCAAAGCAAATTGGAATAGCTGGGTGAGCTTTACAGTTCCCCGGTCTTGTATAACTCTTCTTAATATGCTACATAAATAGATCATGTTTATCTGATTTGTTCTGATATCTTCAGGTTGTATTGATGTATAGTTGAGATTGAATTGTAAATGTCTTTTACACATAGGGAGCGGTTTCTTTGGAGCAGCATTTAATTTATGCCAAGGAGCATTATTATTTTATTTTAAAACTCAGAAAAAGAGAGATAGAAGGATTATGAATTAGCAGTTAGATTAGGGGGAAAAATATTTAAAAGGTTATAAATTCCATAAATAGAATGAAAAACATCACTGTAATGACAATATGCAAAATGTTAATCGACTTGTGTACTGTTGCTAAAGATTCAATATTGAATCCTCAGCTCTAGTATTTGTTACAAACTCAAATTAATTAGACCGCCTCGGCTCTTTTTCCTGTAAATGTTCACAAATTAAGATTGGATTGCCCAAGAACATACTAATTACATTGGAGAAATCAATTTAGCTATGTTACTCCTATATTATTCTGTATTGTCAGAGAGCTCTATGTTGTTTCTAATTGTTTTGTGCATAATTGATGATGCAGTAATGTAAATCACATGATGAAGAATAAGAGCTTAATCTGCAAGAGATACATTGGTTCCCACTTTATTTGTGAGCATATGATGCCAATTATGCTTGTTACTTAATCAACAGGAATCCGGTTTAGATTTGATAGAAAGTCAGCAGTGTTTGTGTACTTATCACAACTATCGTGTTTTTTCACACTTATTTTGTGTCAAATTGGGATTATTTTCTCCTCTCTCCCCATTATTTTCTCAACAGGTATTTTAATTCAAAATCCAGCTGAGATCAATCACTTCTGTTAAATCAGGACCATACAGACAGAGGTCTCAAAGGCGGAAAGGAGATCTTATATTTAAAACATTATTATCTATAATGCACATGGATCTTTCATTTTTAAACCTTTACTCCCAATACATGGCTATGGTGTTGTGAAGTGATGTGCTCCCCATATAAAAATACTTTAGATTTAGGTTTTCTCAGACATTGTGTTGGAATAATAAGCAATGATACACAAAAGGAAAAAAAGATGAAGGAATAGAAACAATTTGGTATCTCTGGAGTGCTACAAGGAACACTCTCCTAGTTGTCTTTGGTTCTGTTGCCATTTCCATTACGGCTGGGTTCAGAGAAGATTTTTGACTCTGGGTATAAACAGGAAAATGAAAGAGAAAACTCACACATCCTCAGGGTAGATGTTGATTTGAAAGGAGAAACAAAAGAATAATATCCTTTTGATGTGAAAAATAAAACCAACCGCTTCACAGCTTTGATGGGAGAATGTCAGGAAACAGCAGTCTAATTGGTCTTGTAATCTCTAAGGAAGTGAGGGCGAAGGGAGGAATTAGGTTTCTTGGCCTGCATTGCTTGATTGGACAGATGATGGGGTTAAAGTATGTGTGAGCTAGACACCAAACATTTAGTATCGCATTTACACTGGCACACACCCACAGGCAAGGTTGGAGAGTTACAGATGATGTGAGGGTATTGCAGGAGTCAAATAGGACATCTGAGCACTGAATCAACCGCTGGAATCTGATAATCATAGATGTGGATCGGAAGACTGATACTAATAATGAGTGAGACTGCAGTTTAAGCAACTTAAGTGGAATGCTATGTTAATTTAAATGTACTGCTTTGATATATAAGGAAAACTTTTCAAGAGGAATCAATTTGCATTACTACCCGCATAAACATTTTATGTTAGTCAATCAACTTTTTTGAGGGATGTGACTTCAAACTCCATAACATCTTTAAAGCAAATATAGGAAATATTATCAACGAGTTCCCTGGTTACGACAATATTCATTTATTATAGTAAAGAACAGCTTGTCCTGCTTTATGGGTATCATCTGCACTGCTGGAAAATATCTTACACCAGTAAAACTGCTTGGCTGAAGGTACCCTGTTATGTAAATCACCTCTAATCCCATATCTGCAATAGATGGTCTAGGCATGGTCTGCAAGCCATTCACTTCTACACAAAGTAATATATCTTTAAAACATGGTTGATAGTTGAACATGTTTTGTAAATGGATAAGTCCAGTTTGAATTGAGGGGATTTGAGAGCTTGTCATTTTGAAAATGTTATGTCATTTGTTGCCACTTTCATGAAAAACTGAGATTGATGGTAACATTAGAGCAGCTGTTTAAGGAGCCCTCTGTTGCGGACCTAGACTAAGTCCTTGTAGGTATTATTTCTGCATTTCCTACTAACTTTAACACAACCCCACCTTTATTATTTACTACTTGGCAGATTTTTCACATTTAATTTGCAACTCATCCCGTCAATGGCTTAAATTATTTCCAGGTTTTACAATTAGCAGTACAAGACAACAGCATCCCTCAGTGACCAATGTAGGGATGTCACAATATGCAATTTTGACATCACAGGTAATGGGAAAGTATAATGTTTCACGTTTTTTACGATTATTTATCAGAAGATTTCTAATAAACACATGGCAAATTAACTAAAATATAAATTATCATCATGGACTCATGAACTAACTTTGTTAAAGTCATCTATAGTGGTTAATTGCATCACAAAAAAACTATTCAAATCATATGGAAATAGTAGATTTAATTTTTATTGATAATTAAAACTGCTAATACCAAGATTTTTTTTTTTATGCATTAGCTAGTGTTAGAAGGTTAAACAGGTCATAATTCATTTTCTATTTCCTATTGAGAGAAAACATCTTAATTGGCTGCTTGAAACCTTTAATGCCGATCTCAAGATCGCATATTTTTAGATCAGAAGTAAAACTGTTTTTCGCACTTTGATGGTTAAACTGTGTAATTAATCTGCAGCTCAAATGACTCACTGGTCATCTTATATATCATAACTGCTCCAGCACTGTCGATTTAAGGCACTTTTTGGGCAGATATATAGCCGGGATGTTGGTTTGCTCTGACATATTAACAGCTCTTCATCTCAATGCTTTAGGTGAGTGGCACGAGTATCACATAATCCGGAGCACTCTGACATGTTAAGTGACTCGCGCAAGGGGATATTTCACCTCACACTGAAACAACGTGTCTTGTGTGACATGTTTTTTTTAAGTGGCAACAATGGAGGAATTAGGACACCATAGTTATTATTACGGTTCTGAAACCGTAAAGTTATAATCCGCGGTTATGCTAAAAATGGTTAATTCAGACATCCCTAGCTCCATGTGAGCAAACAGGATGAGTTTGCAGAACTAGCTCTAAGTGAGGAGAAAAGTAGGCTTCTCAGATTTGTCCTACTATGCAACAATAGATATATCCATAGCAATTAGGTAAGTCAAATAAAAACATTGATACAACAGTAATGATATAAGCCGTGGTTAGATTGAGGCCTCAGAGTCTTGGAGGAAGCAATTGTAATTGAGGAGCAGTTGTTATCCCGAGCTCCATTAAAATTTCATCACACATGCACATTTCCATGAATGGCATTATTCAAATTATGCAAAATCACATCAGATTGCCTGCTTGGCAATGCAACGTTGCCCATTACAATGGCCGAGGCATTATTGAGGCAAGATTCCCAAAGTCTAAAAAGGGTCTGCATTTGATTTAACAGCATGCTTCATATTCCAAGCAGATGCTAAAAAGCTACTGAGTTTTGGCCCTTGGCCTCTGAATATTAGGAACACTGAGGAATGAGAATACTGAAGCCCGCACATTTGAAACAAACCTTTGCTTTATTCAAACAAACATAGCACACATGGTTTTTGAAATGCAGATGAAAAAATTAAACTGGCTTGGGAGGCAGCTACTGTAGGACATATTTATTTCATCTATCATCATAGGTATTTTGTACTGCATACAATTGTTCATAATGTTGGTCACTGCTGCATTTCATTACAAGTGACTGAATAACATTGTTGGCTGAATTTCTGAAGATGAATACATGCAAGAAACACATCCCCTTTCTTGTAGCATACATGAGACAATGTTTAATTCAGAAGCAGCAGCATATTATTCACACCGTGCTGAAGTTCGTCCTGCACACAACACATCCCCCAAAAAAAGTCCAACACAGCTTGACACTGATTTGCTATTGCATGTAACTCAGTTTGCAGTGAAATATTCATCAGGTGATGGGAGCTCCTACTCTCCTGCCCATAATAAGTCACCTGCTAACACGCTGAGAGTTGCCTGTCTTAACCCAGGCCATGGGAACATCATTATGATTATAGCAGTGATTTCATGATACCTTGGCTGTTAATAATACATGATAAATAGCTGGATGAATGGAACAAAGCAGTGTGTAACATTAGGTGACCCTGTGTTATTAGCACTGAGAGGAACCATTAGTGGGTTGTCTTAACCTGCCTTAATGAGGTGCCCTCGCTCTGGGAGTGAAAGGGACGATTGGTGCATACGATAAAGGGGGAACAGGCGTTGTGTGGTTGGAGGATTTATACACAGTGGTGTGTGTGGTTGCTATGTTTCAGCTGCTTACCGTTATGCCTGTGTGTTGAGTGAATGTTTCATCTTTTTCACTTAAACTCTAAAATTATTGTTGAGTAGAAAATCGGGTCTACTGGGTAGTTTTATTATTTCTATTTTGTGCACCTGTGTGCTGTTTTTCATGCCCCGCCTCATCTTTGCACAGTTCTACACATTTACTGCAGAGCACTTCACTTGAGCAACTTGCGATTATAGGCATATCAAGAAGTGCACTAAACATTTACATTACCTTGCATTAAAGTTCATAGAGCACAGCTGGTACCAGTGACTGATCAACTATATTTCTCCCTATTTAAATTATGTGGGACATGTTTTTTTTATGTTAATAGTGGTGGTACCACAAATTAATTTTGTGTGTTTAGACTGCAGTTCCATCAGAGATGAAATACGGGAAAATGGGAACAGGGAAAATGTGTACATTATATCACTTAAATAGTCATATTATATCAAATACATAAACAATAAATTAGTACATGCACTGCGCTCATCTCCTAAGGCACAGTAGATGTTACTGAGTGAGCCATAATCAACATAATTTTAAGTTTAGAGACACAAGTCGTTCATAGGTTCTTGATGGAAATGGGGGATTTTACATCACGGGTCCCTCTGCTGAAATGCCCTGTCTGCATCCTGCTTTCCACTAGCTACTGTATGTGAACGGTCTGATACACCAGCAGTTGGTTTTCTGCAAGTAGGTGTAAACAGTTTATTGATGTATATTGACTGCTACACATCTAAAAATCCCATTAAGATAAAGAGATATTACATTTATTAACATACAGATACATATTATGTACAGTACAAAGAACCCAATTTCAAGAAATAATAAAAAACTCGTAGCATTGTAATTGCCAAGTCCTTGTATTCCAACCATAAATGTGACTTGTTAATGAGGTTTGATGAATATTTTGATAACACATGTCAAAACCATTCATCATTTAATGTTGTCACTCAATCTGTAATATTTTGTTCTATGTTGTTTTTAACCCCATCCTTCTTAGAGGGATAGCTTAGAGGACTTAAGCTATCCCAAACAACATAAGGCAAATAGTAGTGCACAGCAGTCATCTTATTCTGTGAACCAATACATGTGCACATTATTCATTTAAATAAACTGTGTTGTAAGCACGTAATTTAATGACCATACAATTACCTAAATATAGCCAACTAGCTGATCAGTTAAGACTTACTCTTGGTATTTCTGCTCGCCAAGCATCAAAACATTGTTGTATTTCTATCTGAAAGAGGACACCGATCACCAGTTCTGCAGTTTCTCTTGTGATGAGCTCAGCTCAATTCTTGCCTGGCATAGTGGAAGTAAATGTTCCTCTTACTGCACCACTCAACACTACAGCTCTGTCAGCACAACAATTAATGTTTGTGTCAATCACACATTAAAGGCAATGCCCAGTCTCGATACAGTAGTCGTCAATATTTAGAAACTTTCCATATGTGACCTAGACTTTACAAGCTGTGGAACAAAGGAAACAAAAAGCAAAGTAAAGAAACATCTGTGAAGTCTTGCAGAAGGATTGATTACATTGAGTTGATGCTAACACTACCAACACTAATATTTGGAAAAAAAATTACATTTGGGTTTCCTGTTGCTTTTAACCAGGAAAGCTTAACAAATCAGTTAATGACGTAATGTTTTAAGTATACAGAACTATAAAGCTAATTAAGCCAGTCAAATGAATAACAATTAGTGTGGCTCGATGTTTAAGCTCTCCGAATGAATTGGGAGGGAAAAGGAGGGGGGAAAGGGGGCTGAAGGTTGGACCCCCAACTACAGACCAAGTCCTAAGCCAGATACAGATATGACAGATGACTGTACAGATATGAATTACGTGGATTTGTGTGAATAAGCATTCGTGTATGTCTGCATATGAGTGGACACACATAATATGTTTAAGCAAATGACATGATGACTTACACAGCTCCAACCAGAGTGTTTTCTACACTCCCACATAAAACATATTAATAAGACAATAGTGGTATCATCTAAAGTCAAAGCCTATTTGCTAAACTGTCTTTATCTAGTTTATATTTCCCATTTTGCGATGCATGCCATATTTGTTCATCTTTTGTTCCTTTTAAAGACAAGCTTTACCCTGTGAAACCCTAGCTGGAAATTAAGAGCTGTCTCGCTGAACAAAAACAGTCTAAATAAGAAGACATCGATGTGACAAGTTTGCAAGGTGAAATGTTGAAGATTTATTATTGTTATTGTTTGAGGTATTGTTTTCTGGCAGAGACTTCCATTTCTTCCCGTGGGTGTGAGGTGATTGACAGTAAGCACAGTATAAAATAATGTGCCTGCTGAGATGAAAACACAAAAACTCAGCCACAAAGAAAAGGCAACAAAACAGACACTTAACCAAAAAAACAGACATTTAACCAAATAAAGACATTCAATTTACCATGATAAACTATCTAGCATGGGCAGTTTCCAAGTCAGTTGATGTTTATATACTACTTCTGTACACAATATGAATTAGATAAAGAAAAAAAACACTTTGCAGAGCTTGAAATAACTTGATGACTAGAGCAGTTCAGGCAATCTGGATACACTTACAAACATGCTGGTATTACCTTTGGAATGTAATCATTTTTAATTCCCAGAGTGACTCACTGTTTGGCTACATGGATAGAGGACTTTAACAATAATGACCGCTATGCAGACCAAAAGATGGACATGGTTTTTTCCACAGGGATCATCTGAATCACAAAAGAAGAGACAGGATCATTACTTGTCAGTCATGTGACAGAGCCTCATTACACTCACACATCTCCAAACCTGAGACTCTCTCAAGTGTTTATTACACTGGGCTTCAGGGAGAAATCGATCTAAAATGACAGCTGGTAGGTCCATGCCTGTGGAGAGAGAAGTTGACCTGAACACAGTGATGCCTCAGTGACTGATCTACCTGAAGTCAATGTGTTCAGCTGTCCAGGGTGGGAGAGTGAGGACAGAGGGAGGTTTTTTAAACAGAGATCTACAAAGGCAAAATAAAACAATAACAATAAAATGTGTATATGTATGGTGTATCTTGTAATTCTACATC
This sequence comes from Anoplopoma fimbria, assembly GCF_027596085.1. Lineage (NCBI taxonomy): Eukaryota > Metazoa > Chordata > Actinopteri > Perciformes > Anoplopomatidae > Anoplopoma > Anoplopoma fimbria. The sequence goes on from NC_072450.1 coordinate 10,045,514, forward strand.
TTATATCTGTGGCATTCTTGGTATTCATGTGTATGCAACTCACAAAGCTATGTTATTATTGAATATACAGTATGCTTTTTATTTTGTATCCTTACAGATACCCCTGATTCAATTGATTTCTGATTTAAGTTAAAGGCACAAGAGCTACCATGGGTACGCTAAACTGTGGACTTGCTCCATTCTTCAGTAAAGCCACTGAAGACCAGCTGTTCTTTCCTTTTATTTTTATTCATTCTTGCAGAATATAACTCCATTCTGACCATCCTGAGTCCGGTGTGATTTGCGGGGGTGCAACACATATCCTGACGGAGACATGGGGAGAAAATAGATATAGTTCTGAGATAATGCTTACAGGTAGAGACACAGGAATGGAGACTGACAGGGAACAATTCTTTCAACCGTATAAAGCCGTCAGATAAGCATTGCTTACCGACAGGAAAAAAATAGCTTGATTCCAAAATACTATAAAAGTCTTGGAATAAGCAATCACATTTATTACAAAGTGGTATTCATTTCAGCTGTTAATTGAGAGTCTTGACTCAAAAAATTCATCACAGGCTTGAAATGGCAATTGTCGTTCCTCTTCTTCATTCAAAAACATGATTACTACATTTTGAAAGTCATTAAATACACTGTAGCTCCCAGTTGGATAAGAAATGAACAACTGCACAAAGATATACTTCCTACTATGTTGTTTTTGTTCTGTGGGGAACCCAGAGCATAGCACAGCTGTTAAGTACTTTTAGCAGAGCTATTGTTCAGTGAAACAAAACAGCCCATTCAGCTTGGCTGGTTTCCAGAGCACTCCTATAGCAGCCAAATGTGTATCATTGTTTTGACACTGCATAGGATGGGACAACATGGGGTGTGCCTATAGATAGCGGTGTCAAGTTTGTGTTTGTGTGTGTGTTGGTGGGGGGTACAAGGCATAAATGCTCCAGAAACAAATTTGTTCTATATTGCACTACAATTTACCATACTGCCATTGACATTCCTTGTAACATACATCGTTATTTTTTCTGTGTCCTCTTGGGGACTGAGTAGAAGTGCAGTGGTAACTCAGTAAGCAGGCAGTAGAATAAGGTATTTTAAAATCTCAGGTGTCTTAGTGTTGTAACTAAGTATAACAAAGGCATCTTTATAGAAGTTACTGTTTCTACTAAGTGTTCACTGCTCTGTTTAATGATTGGCGTTTTCTCTGCCCTTGAATCTTCCAGAATCGAGTCGGTCTTTGGCGTAACAGTACAGGACAGAAATGAAAGGTGTTACATTATCTGTTCTGACTGCAGTCCGAAGGCTGCTGCTACACTGATTATTGTTTCCCCTCTCTCTTCACCCATTTAATCTCTTCATTCTGGCAATGTGCACAGCCAGGACAGTTCTGCTTTATTCTAATTGCATACTTTCGATTAAAAAAGCTTGTTTTCCTTGATTACTTTGATGTTGAAATGGGAGCATGGGAGCAATTCACATTCATTCGGCAGTATGTTTTTCCCCCCTGCTCTTTTGTGCTAACAGCAGAATTCCTATTTATATATTGGCAGTGGAACTAAATTACTGCAAACATCTCTGTGGGCCAGCCAGGCATAACAGATTGGCAGGGTCCTGTATAATATCAGTGCCCCCTACTGGCCACCCGCAGAAATACACTATTGTTCATTCCAGGCACTTATGGCATAAGGGGCTGTTGGAAACACAGTGGTACTGGATCCTAGATTCTTTGCTGGACTGCTGGAATATTTGCTAAATGAATCCCTCATGACTCGGATTCCTCTGCTAGTGTACTGCCATGTGCACATACAAGGAATGAGTCCAATTTACCTCCACATCATCAGTATTTAGAGTACACATTTTTCTAGATGAACTTAAAATTAGTCCAGCATGATTCATCTCTAAGATCTCTTACATTACATGCATTTGCACACATCAAATTATTTTTTTTGCAAAGCCACAGGGCTTTTGTAGTATTCCCATGAACATGCAAAGATCATAAAGAAAGGGCTAAAAAATCAAACCAAATAGAAGTTGTATTTTGGGTGAGATATGAATCAAAGGGGAGGGACTGACATCTTTTAAGAGATGAGTATTTAAAAAAAGAGGCAGTCCCCAGAGGAATATATTCCAGAGGAGGAGGGTTGCATGGGGATGGCGATAAAGGAGTGAGGACTCCTTATCTCTGTTTTGATGCTAAATGCTACATGCTACATTGTGCGCTTTAACAGCAGGGCTTAGGACTCAACTGTCCATACAGCAGAAAGCCTGATCAGCCGTGTATCATTCATGCCTTTCATTGATGTTAACCCAACAGAGCACAGGGGCCGGTTTGGGACTAAAGGAGGGGGTTGACTCCCCCGCTGGGATGTGAGCATCTCTCCCTAGAGTCCCATCACACACTGCTGCAACACTAGCAAACATCAAGGGGCTTTTGCCCTTCTTATGTTTTTACTCTCTCTCCGTTTCTCCTCTCTTAACAGTGAAAAAGTGAGATGCACAAGGTGCACAAAATGCAAAAAACACTGCCTTATTGGTCTATTAGTACTCAACTACAAGTCAATTAGGAGATTTCAACTGCTGAGAGCTCAGCTGGAGTAAAAGCTTTGAGATTAAAGTTAGAAAAAATATGTATTTTTGCTATGTTTCTCTCCAACGACAAATTTATCCTGACAGAGACAAAAGGAGCTATGCAAGCACAGAGCTGTAATTGCTGAAGACATGAATAGGATCAGATTCAGCCAACATAACAGTGTGGCAAACAGGTTATAACTCAAAATAAAATCTTGTTTTCGTATCGACTTTTTGAATTTTTTTAAGACTCTAATGCATACATAGAAATGCCATAAAAACCTTTTAAAGAAATTGCATCGTTATGAGTAAAAGAACAAGGTGATTTAAAGCTTTTCTGTGGAAAGTAAATGTCAACCACTGAAATGTCACGAAAGTTCATGATAGCCAGAGAACTGAATAATGTTGTCAAATGCTGCCCTTCATTCACATTCATAATACAAAAAGGCATTTTGAGACTGCGTGTTCATTTCATTTTATTACAGGATTTCAAAAAAGTTTGGAGCATTTGCAATTTTCAGAACTGCATTTTCTTGGTAAAAACAACATTGTTTTAATATAATGGGTCTATTGATGAGCCCTTTCCTTCTCTCATCATGTCAAAGCCTGTGCCAGCTGCACCTTGGGACAAGGTTGTTTGTCTTCATTAGCATCCAGTGTTTCTTCAGTGTTTCCATAAGCAAGGTCCCCTCCTGTATGTCAACTGCAGTGAAAGGCCAGAGACACAACAGAATCTGGGTCACGCTTTAATCGTTTTCATGCTATCTCTACCGCTCTCCGAGGTGTTTGTCTTCCATTAGCCGGGGAGAGAATTTCCCACACTGGGGGTTTTCTCGAGCAGCTGGTACAGCCCAACCGAACCAGTCCTATGAACGGAGGGGAATGAAGCACCGGGTTTTGTTCCCAAGCTTTCCTCTTTTCCCACCTGCATACGGCCGCAGCATGACGGCTTTTCCTGAAAACTGGCAACAACAAGATCCAGATGAGGTGCAATTTGCTCAGCCCAGGGAAAGTCAGGTGTCTCGCAAAAACACACTAAGTGCCAGTAGACATGCATACATGGACTAGTAGCATAAGCAGAATAATATAATTCCCATAAATATGTCAGTGTTATATATTTGAAGGGGCCAATTTTATGGGTCGCATTAAACCACTAGGACAAGTAGAGATGCATTATTTTATCTCATATGACTTGCTTTCCTTGTGCCTACAAAGGTCATTTTGCCTTACTGTAAACATGTCATATCAAATCTATATATTGATTTGCCTCAAACAAGAGGTCAGGGAGTTTGCAGATAAACAAAAAAAAAGCACACACATAGATATTCATGCACAGTGAAATTTTTCAACGTATATGAACTCATAGAATGGTTAGTCCGTTAAACACATCTCGATAACAGATCTTCCTAATCGTGCTGATGTACCGTCGTCAGTCTGCACTCACCCTGTTCAACACAACAGTGCCGATGCATAATCATCACACATCGTGACCTCTAATTGACCTATGAAGAGTAACTTTGAGTGGGAAACGTCTCCCTCACTTCATCGGTGTGTCTTGTGGTTATAGAGAGAGAATTAAGGTAATGTCAGCAGTTTAATGAGCCTCTCACCTATTGTTGCCAGCACTTTTCTGTGGAAGCGCTTCTACATTCCTCGCTCTCAACAAAAAAGGACTGTAGATACTGCTCTCGGTATGCAAGTTGCAGTGATTAGCAGCTGTGATTTAAGCTCTTTCTTAATTAACCTTGTACTTTAATTCCATCCCCCACTAATTTCCAGGAGAGACAATGGAGACTGTGCACTGACTGCTCGTAGGAATCAGCCTATCCTGATGACAGGGTGATCGAGATATGGTGTATCTCACTGTGTGCACATTAACCAAGTCAATACGATTTAGATGGAGACGATCTTTAAATGATTAATTTCCCTGAATGTGAGTGCATAAATTAATAGGAAGACTCTGGTAAGGGGTTTCATTTATATCAAGACATGCCTCGATTTAAGGCCTTGAGCAAATATACTGTCACTAGCTAAGTTAACTACTACTGCAATTTTTGTAAATATGGAGACTGCCCTTACCAGAAAAATCTCAGCATTCGATGTTTGCTAAAAATGTGAAAACAACTTGTTCTTTATGTTGCATGACTGCAAGTGCTCACTTCTCACTGGTGGATGTAGCATGACCTTTTTAAACTGTAGCATTGCGTTCTGGCTCCTACCAAAACTCTTTGGTTTCTGTTAACCATGCTACATTCAGGGAATGTTAGAAGAATGGAGATAACAGGAAAAAGCCCAGTTTTATCTGACATTGGGGTGTTCCAGTCTTTTCTCAAAACAGTTTACCCCCACTGCTAGCCTTTAAATAGTCTAAATTAATTACTTTTGCTTTTTTTAATGTATTTGGAGCAGTTCTTTAGCAAGTGAAGCCAGATAAAGACAAACTGTTTAAAGCCCCTTTGTTCATTTGATCCTAATTGTGTTGATACTGCGTTTAATTTAAAGGTGCTCTATACAGATTGTGAACAGATCAATGACGAAGTGATTGCCTCCACACTGCTCTCAACATGACGATGGCTAAGCCGGAGGCTAGAAGCTAACTCTGCCAGCAGCTAACAGTTGCTAACGATGACAACAGAGCTTTACATAGCAAATAATATGCTGCTATATAAACGTTCTGAATTTTTGTACAGAGAACCGTCAGCGATTATTTATTATGTTTTCAGGTTGTCCGTCCTTTTGTTCGGTCCATTCTTGCAGAATATCTTGAGAGAATTTCTTCAAATTTGGCATAAACGTCCAGTTAAAGTCCAGGATGAACTGCTTAGATTTTGATAGTCAAAGATCATAGTCACTATGACCTCACAAAACACATATTTTGGCCATAACTGAAGAATTTATATTCAAATGATTACAATTCCACAAGGTCCTAATAGAGGAGCTTGATTTGGAGACACTGACAAATGGCCTGTTTTGTTGTTAAGGTATCCGTATGATTTCCTGTTGTATAAACAATTACTCAGTTTTTCTATTCATATAACTATATCAAGTGAACTAGATATGTGTTTGCGAGTTTTTCATTTGTCAGTTTAAATTCTCTTCTACAATGCAAACATTTTGAGTTGCTTTGTTTCTCGTGCAGAATGAGATTTTGGTGTTGACATGGGTCCTGGCTTCTTTTTATTACTGTCTATATTTTGAGTGAATACGCAATATACACTGAGTTACACTTCAGTAGTGCTTTTGCTGTTGGAATCCAGCTTATATCTTTGTTGGAGGTCATCAATTCTCTTTTAACTATCATTCTCCACAGTCTACAATTGAATAAAGCATTAATGCAATTAAAATAATATTCCAAAGAGAATGTTAACATCAGGGTCGCAGCCATTTTCGATTAGTCAGAACAAAACCATGTAGTTAAATGAAAATCTCTGGGTCTATTAGTTTAATGCCTGGCATACCTTTATTTTCTTCTTAGGCAAAGTCAATCGGAGCTATTGATTTTTACTGAAGTGGTATAGTAACCTCTGCTTGCTTAATATACACCAACTTGCCGTCTCTCGTTCCAAAATACATTTATCTTTGCTGAGGCAGTTGGTTGAATGGAAGAAAAAATGAAGGGGGAGTGGCCAGCTAAATACAAAGTCCATGTAGTGCCTGTCTGTACATGAGTGGAGCTGTGCTCAATGATTCTGGACTGAATGGCTGGAGGCAGGGCATCAGAATCAGGTCAGTCTGTTTACTGCTTGGCCCTGAGCCTCCATAGAGCCATTGGGCTAACAGCGCTGTGCAGCAGTGTTTAGAGCTCATGTAGTGTAGGTACCCACCACCCTCAGCAGCGTATTTCTCAATGCAATGGCCATAAGTCAGAAAATTTGACATTCGTGGATAAAAGTGTCAATGCTGTAAGTATTGATGATGTGCATTAGTATGAGTAGTGCTCCTAGTTTCACTGTGTTGGATTTAGGCTACTACCCACCCATCCACCCATTAATTTTCTGTACACCTTGTCCACATTATTCAGTACAAATTGGTAAAATAGTTATGTGCTGTGTAGCTGCAAAGCCTGTTTAGCATCATGTTGAACTCTTAAGTATAGAGAAAGTACATAGTGTCTTTTTAATATATACTTGATGTTCGAATGGATTTTTTTTCTTTAAATCACCTTTTCTTTAACCATTTGTCCCTCCAGATCATCCATTCTAGCATTTACCTTGTAATACTGACCTTAAATCATTCCCTGCTGTACTGTGACATGATATAAAATGAGGCAAGCCACTGATAGTATATAAGCTCATGCTGACTGTACACTATGCAAAATAGCAGAGACACAAAATAAACAAGGACCAGGTAGAGATTAACAACTGGAAAGCTGCAGAAACTGAATATTGGGTGTAATATTTAGTGAAAATTGTTAGCCATGAAAGCATAATGAGTACTTTTTCTACCCTTGGTTGTAACAAATTCAAACATTGTTAAGGTATTGGTTTGTATTTTGAGCACAGACTTATGCCGGATTCACACTGGACGATTTTTGAAGAAGTGCATACTGTGTAAACCAATTTGGCAGTTCACATAGGACACGTGGCGGCACAGAGCTCTGCGGCAGGCTCGCAATCCTCAGAGATATTTCCAGACACACACACACAAGCAGACATACAGTCTGACAGATAGATAGAGATAGAGATTAGCTCTATAGAAAAGAAAAGAGGAGTAGAATTGCTTGTTGAGCAGGGAAATGCACTTTAAGTGGCTACTGCGAACATAACATTTGACAAAACAAGACACTTCTGTGTCCAATGTCAGCCCGGCGTAATACAATATTTAAATTCATGATCAAATTTTAAAGGTTTTAAAGGATACGTTCACAAGTGTTAATCCAACACTCACACACACTCATATGTACATCGACACAATAGTCAGACATTGTTGTTCCTACTTTCCATGCTGACCATAAAGAGGTCCATCCCTAACTGGATTCGTATGAGATGGGGGAGAAAATCCTCATTCTGTGCAAAAATGCATTCTACACTTTAGCCAAAGCTAATACTAGTCTTTGAAAGTCTGAGTTGGCCAAATCGAGTGGGTATTTTCCAATATTGCAGTTTTTATTACAAAATTCCCTCATTGTGTTACTATCAGCTTAGCAAGGACGCATTGTCCAGGAAAACACATTGGGAATTGGGTAATAAAAAGACTGTAACTTCATAAGATACCCAATTGATTTGCTTGCTGAAGCCTAATAGTAGCTCCTTAGAACTTGCTCAATACAAGGACTGTGGAGTTTTTCCATCATCTCTAACATTGAAATTATATTATGAAGAGATATTTTTACAGCCACTATGGAAAGTAGGAAATGACAACAGCATCCCATCGCTGTTCCGTATACATATTGGTATGTATGTAATATTGTTTTCAGACAGACTTTTTGTAAACTTATCCTTTAAACATGTTTGTGTCTTCTCCGTTGTGACCATTTTTGTAACTCAAAGGTATTATAATAACATTGCTGTGCATTTGCTTACTTAGATGGGTTTACTATGGAATTTCGTTGACAACAATTAATACAAAATAAAAACAAGATAAGATACTCCTTTATTAGTCCCGCAGCGGGGAAATTTGCAGAGCAGATGCAAAACAGCTATCTTCATACACTTGCTGTGTCATAACGACAATATATGGTGATATGAGCCCTCACAGTCCTAATCACTATTGTAGGTGAGAAGAGCTGTGACTTATTTTTCAGGATAGAGATTTAAAATTATACAATTTTCTTTAAGCTCCATTTAGGGATTAATTTGTATTTTAACAGCCCCATCTGGTTAGACAGTTTGCATCAACTGATCATCTTAAGGTATGGATGTGTGTGTGTGTGTGTGTGTATCTCTGCTTTGCACCAAGGTGCTGATTATTCCTATTAGAATCGTGTTGTGTTGCAGGCACAGTAACAGCAGTGTCATCTGCCAATGTTATTTCATGCTCGGGTGGGTGTGAATCAATTTCATTCCGGGGAACAATTACTGAAGATTGCAGATTTTTTTCCATCCTTCCAATCATAACATTTGAATCAAATCATTGTGCACTGCTTAACATCAGTGCCAGAATCAAAAACACATCAGCTGCTCAGAACTGTGATCATGTGATGCCTACGAGAGGCCTTTTTCTTTTTTAGAGAAAAGCAGTTGTTTGCAAACCACTGTTTGTTTCAGTTTTCCTCAATTTAAAACTACTAAAAATCTATTTCTCCTAGTTTTTCTCCTCTTTTCTCTGGGTCAATAAATACAACACATGACCTTAGTGAACTCTGACTCAGAGCGTTTACATTGTTGAGGCAGGGTAGTCAAACAATACCCGGGATAGATGGGAGATAAAGCCACACACATTCTCCCATTACTCACATAAAGAATGTCGGCCCCTCCACGATGGATTCCAGGAGCCTAGTTGGGCCGGCACTGACAGTTATTTCTGGCCTTAGATTTGGAATGAGGCAGGCTGGAAGTGGGGAAGGCTACACAAGAAGCCATGCTTCAACGGTTAAAGAGGCTGATCAGTTTGAGGTTGTGCAGCTTTCACTAACGTGGAGGTGTCATTCAAGCCCTGCTACCTCTAACTGGAGGAAAGGGTCCATCCATGGATCACTAAACAACAGAGACAGACAGGCCCTCTCCAATTATAACTGGCTGCAGTCTATCCGCCCCGTCTTCTACTGGCTTTTCGTTAGACATGGATGGGTACACTGTTGGGTGAAGATCAAGGTGAATAAATTTAAACTGGCAAATCTTAAATTAGTAGTTAATTTGGAATATCCTCTAGCTATTTTACTATGAGTTAAATGCTTGGTAATATTTTTTACAACATTGATTATTTATATGTAGTAATATTAAATACTGCGTTCAGTCAGACAGTGTTACATTTTACAGTGGAAAAATAAAATTCCTGCAACGAAATATTTTTCTGAGATCGAGTGAGGTGCCAATAATTGTAACTCGCCCTGCAGGAAAGATTATCTGTTTTAGCATCATGTCATTCCTTTGTCACAGAGGAACACCTTGGAGAGGGTGTGCTCACGGCATACACAGATTTCCTTCTTTCATGCCTTGTGAGCTACTCATCCCTTTCCTGTCCGTATCACACAGATACCAACTGCTTTCAACAGGGGTGCAATCACCCAGCCCTGATTTTTTCACTCCGGTTTCTGCAGTATCAAATTGACAAAACAAGAATAAGCTATTTCTGAAAACAGACTAGCATAAAAAGCACACAAATAGTAGAAAACAAGAATCGATAGATTTTCCTTTTACAACATTGGGGATGTGCGATGTGGTGTTTTGTATGGTACATCAACCTTCCACCCACACTTTGCTGCTCTAAACAAACACTACGCTTGTTGTTCGTCGTGTTGCCACAGCAATATTTCTATTTATCCTGTGAGACAGCTATACAAATAGATGAAGTGCAACAACATGACATATTCTGTACTTCAATTACTTTGTGGGGCTGGGCCACGTGGGTTAAAAGCCAACAAACCATAACTTTCCCTGACATTTCCTCCCCCCACAGTGACCGTTGATGGATTCTCCCTGACAAAGCATTCATTATCGCAGAGAACAGAGAGTGCACTAAAATCTCTTCTCTTTTCTTCTCCTCTCCATCCTCTGCCTCCCTGTCCAAATCGAGATGAACTCAACTGCAAGGAAGAGAATGTGCTCCGCACTCACCCTCAAAAGGGGAAAAGCATTGAATCGCTGCAGGATATTCACTGGCAATCAAAAAAGTATATCCTTATTGCAGTGCAGCCATTATGGTGCAGTGGGCAGAGGGGCATATCAAATGGAAACAACTGTTCTGTGCCAGCTCCGATTTGATCCTGGTACAATGAGAGAGGCTGCTATGGAAATGAGCTATGATGGCATGCCATTGAAGATTAGCTCCCTTTTATCGTTTATCTCGGAGTTCAATGCAGTGAGGCTCAGCGATCCAAGATGCATCGAGTCACCATACGTGGCAGGCAATGCCCCGACCCCAACCCCCAAAACCCTTCTGGAAGGATGAAGCTAAAATATTCACACAGTTCAATCAGAGAAACAGTTTGATCAGTTAGGTGTAAAGACTGAAAATCGGCTCTAGGTCAAGAATAAAACCTGTGCTTCTTTTTTGTATCGGTTTGGTGACCATTTATCAGGCAAGAATGCATAAGGGAACAATTTACATGCCAAAGTTGGAGTCTTAATCAAATTCCTTCTACATGGATGCAAACACACAGACACACACACACACACACACACACACACACACACACACACACACACACACACACACACACACACACACACACACACACACACACACACACACACACACACACACACACACAGACACAGACACACACGGGCCTTATCCACCCACAGGCAGGGGACTGATTGTCTGATAGCATTAGCATTCCTGTCCAACCCTGATAGAAGCAACACAGGAGTCAGGCTCACTTCAAGAGGTTCACATCACAGACAGAAACACATCCATTCACCGTGGACAGGCTAATAAATAAAAAAGTAACCCTGTGGCAGTAACAAGCCTATAAAGTATAGCTATGTTTTACAAGTGAATGAGACGGACGGCCAAGAAAGATGGTTACCTTGCAAGAGCCACTCTGTACTTTACAAGGCTGAGAGGATTGTGTGTGACTCAATCCAATACTGCAGTCTGCTGCAGATTGACTCTGCTTCATCATGATATGAAAATCTCAGAGTGTCGCAGCATGAGTTATCATGTTTACACTGTGGAGATGATATACTGTTCCTTCTCTTAAGGTGATGCACATTTAAAAATATATATGAATTGGAGTAGAAATACATTGTGGTTTGAAAAACACATTCAAACAGCTAAATAAATCAGTGGCGTCTCCACAATCTACAAACACACATTTACATTTTGCATTTAAGGGGTCCATAACAAATTATGATATATAAATATTTATAAGTTGTTATAAAAATGATGGATGGATTTCAAGTATTGGCTTCAATCAGGACAGACACCATAGCACTAATACAATGATAAGATCTCTTTATGGATTATTTTATGGCTACAGAAAAGACAATGCTGATGATATGCAGATTGTTTTCTCAACGGATTCATCTTTAGTCAATAACATTTTAGAAACATTTCCATCACAATTTCCCAGATTTGATGGTTGATATTTAGATATCAGTACTGTCATAGAAGACTAAAGCCGTTCAGTCACTGAACAAATTCAGTACGATTTTAGTCCAGAATTGGTTCACTAATTAAATGAGAAAATATTCAGTTATTTTTATTTGTCAAGTATTTTTTCACACAACAGTATACAAAGACTTCTGGTTATTTTATATAAACTGTTTATTTATTGTATTACCAGAAAACATGCTATATTGTGATATAAATCGTCATCAAGATATGAGATGACTGAGATTTTGCCCATATTACCCATATTTCTGCAAAATACACAGACCATTGTCTGCATGTTCCATCCACCTACATCTCCTCATTCTTCTAATATACTGGTTATAGCACAGTTGCACAAAGTGAGGCTGCCTTTCCTCCTCATAGGTTTCAATCAAACTGAATTTTATTGAAAAAAGTAGGGCCTTCCTTTCAGTACTTTCACTACCCAAAACTACGTTTTCAATGCAGTCATGTCATGAACTGTTAACTCTAAGGACACACGTGTATTAACAGGATGGTCTAGCAGCAATCTGATGGAACCATAAATTCTAATTGTATAACTACTAGGACATAAAATCAGACATATGCTGGCATGTTGTTCCTTATTATGATAGGCTACAACAATGCAGTTAGGAAATAGTGAAAGCAATAGCAAAAGAGACATAGAGACTGAAGTTAGGATAGCGCAAAAAAATTATTAATCACAGGTGTTGCATAATTGAATATCGATCTGTTATCACGGACATGTGAGGACCATTATTGCGGCCAACCAATATCTTGTTGAACGATAATCCAGTCCATTTGCTCAAGCCATTAATAAATACATTTTGGTCCATGTCAATATATACTGTACATACTGTAACACAGATCAAAACACTTTAATTCCACAATAGACAAGAAAACCAAGAAAAAAACGTAACCAGAATTGGACAAAGAACAGCAGAGATTGCCGTGAGGCTCCGGTCTTGCTTTCATGCCACATCCACGCCTGGTGGACACAAAGCAGCTGAACAAAATGACCCCATGTTGGCTCCAACTTATGCATGTCAAATATCCAAAACACGCCTGGTGGACACAGGCCTTTATATTTGTACAACGTCTGTTTTTTAAGAAGAACCAAAAACCAACCCACTCAGAGCATCGCCCTCAATTACAGGGCACGTCTGAGCAGCCAAAACGCTGGCCTCATCATGTCCGCGTTAGCCCTTCTCCAGTCCACCGAGACTGTAATCAGCAGCACACAACACAAACACATTAGCTTTAATTAGATTGTGGCCAGCGCTTTGACTCCATCAAATCTAATACATATTATGCTGGATGTAATCCAGCTGGTTGCTATGGTATTGTTGCCTCTGCAGTGGAAGGTGGCTGGAAAAATATGTGCTGCTGGGGAAATCGTGATTTGTAAAACTGGAGCTCTAGAATGGAGTGAGCTAGTCTCTGGTCTATGTGGGTGTGTATAGGGTAACAGTGTATTTAATGATAGTGTGCATGCATCCAAGTATGTGTGTCAGTGGTTGTTTCCAGGTGGTTTAGAGAGAATGTGTTTGTTTGTGTATGTGTGTGTGTGTGTGTGTGTGTGTGTGTGTGTGTGTGTGTGTGTGTGTGTGTGTGTGTGTGTGTGTGTGTGTGTGTGTGTGTGTGTGTGTGTGTGTGTGTGGTTAGGGAGGTAGGGGGTTGCTGTTTGTATAAATGCATGTCCATGCACAAGTGTCTCAGCACGACCATGTGTCACATACAACATATGCTCCCCAGCAGCTCTTCGTTTGGAGGGAGGCTGAGCTGTGGCACACAGCAAGGCTTTCCCTGACGTGATACATGGGGACAACATGGAGAATAATCCCAGGGGCCAAAGGGATCTGCCTTGGGCTTTCAGAAGGCTAGAGATCTGTTTGTGTCTTCATTGTCAACATCTTGTCTGCTCACTGCCTGTGTGAGCAGGGAGACGGACTGCACCACACATATAAACTGTACTGCACATATGGACGAATACAATCCTGAGTACACATAATGAAATGTATACACACCCTCCATATGCACATGGACACATGGTGAGCTATCTGACATGGTTGACAAAATTGAGTTTATCTGCATATTAATGACCTTAGACAGTTGGATATGCTTTCATAATGGAGGTTTTCTAGGTTCATAATATAAATAGGACAGTTTTACTACTTTTTTAACACTATACAATGTTTGATGCTCAACAGCTTGGAAATTTTGTATTCTCAGCAGGTTCATACACAATCTGACATATGCATATACACAAACTATCCCTGTATACCTACACACAAGACAAGCATTACTGCAAATGTAAGTATATAAATGCATTTTAACACATGCTTACCGCCACACATACACAAGCCATCATGCACGTGTTCTGCACCTGCACACAAAGTTTTTAGATTTGTTTGCAATTACTATGTGGGGCTGCAACTAATCACAATTTCCATTATTGATTTAGTTGAAAATGATTGTTTCATTGAAAAGATGTATTGTTATGACCCTGACATGTCAGAAAAAAAGAAGAAAATTCCCATCACAGCTTCCCAGAGCCTAAAATTCTAATAATTTTTTTTTGGTCCAACCTGTAATCAAAACCCAAAGACATTCAGTATCCAGTCAACTGTGTCAAACAAAACCACAAAATAGTCTCACACTGGATGGGTTGAAACCAGCAAATTCCATTTTTCCTTGAAAAAACACACAAATGATGACTTCTCATCAAAATATTTGCTGATTTTCTTTTTTTCTTTTGGTATACTAAATGCTGATTTGGTTAAGGCTTTGCTCAAAATGTATTACATGTGGGTCATCCTCTTTCATCGTTCAGTCTATTTTTGAAAACCACTCATACCAGTAGAAACATTACACAGTATCACAATCATCAGTGACAATTGGGCTCCCTACCCATATCTTGCACCACCATTGTTAACTTTACATGACACTGGGTGGTCAATCGACTCCAGAGCTACCACTGCTCACACAGACCAGCGTCCCTGCAGCCCCCATTATAACAAAAGAGCCCTACAGACATCTCAGTCCCTTCTGTCTACAATTTATTAAGACACCTCGGGCTGGCCTGTCCACAGCTCCAGCCATTCTTCTTATCCATAAGGACCTCAGGGAAAAACAGGTTTAAAGCTCCCAGTCTGTGACTGCATTATGATGCCCTGTCACCACAGCTCTGATTTGGCTTACTTGGATTTAATGGAATGAAGCTTTGGTTATTTTTCCACATTGACATGGTCTTTATTTTCAGTCTTTGTTATACAGGAGGAGGGGTCTTTGCGACATGGAACAACTTGATAACTATTCATTGAAAACATTTTCACTGGGATGCCAATAATACTATCTGATATCATTCAATTAAAAACAGTTTCAAAACAATGTGGGTGAATTGAAAGCAGTTTTAAGGTTTTGGCTGCATTGGCCATGAAGGGGAAAGACTTTAAGGCTTAAGATTACAAGCCTCACAGAGAGAGAACCCTTAAATGTCAATGTCACAGCCACAGCCTCAGCAGATCTTTGGCCAATGGACACAATGAGTGACGTACAGGGCCTTTGCTGCTGTAATGTGCAAACATTACTGTTTGAGCTGTTCTGGCTTTGGCCTGCACCCGTCTCTCTGCCTCTCCAAACTTGGAGAGCAGCACCCAAAGCTGTGTGCAGTTACACGTCTCTAATCCTGTAATTACTGGTCCATCAGCGCCTAGTAAAACCATAATTGGAACCAGCTGTCTATTTGTTTTGTCTTTTCCTCTCCCACTCTGCACCATGACCAATTTGACATTTGCAAACGCATTTCTGGACCTCCAATAGAGCCTATTTTTTTAACAAGTGGGGACGATTTGGTCCAGATTACATTTGTCTAGAACCATGAGCCAGAGAGGGGTGGGTAGCACTATCAAGTATGGCAACCTTGTCTCAAATATCCCATGATTCCACAGGGGACAGTGTTTGGCTAGGTATGAATCAGACATGAGGTCCAGCTGTACAACGAGCCAAACAACAGACCTTGCTGAAAAAAACATGAAATTGATGATCAGACAAACAGACAAGCTCATGGGCATGCTTGAAGGGAGATATAAAGGTTACAAAAAAACCAAACTGACAGTACAGAAGAAGACAAGAGAGTATAAGAGGGGTCTGGCAGAGAGAGATTTGAGTTTTATTTATGCAAACACATTCCCAGGGGCAGCTGCTCTCTGGGCAAAAAGAAGTACATCTTTTATTTACTGCTTTTACTGTTCTACTGCTTTAATTTAGTTTATGTTTCATTAACCAAGACATACCTGCATACAATCGACTATTAAAACGACAAAGACATTTTTGTCGTTAAATTAATTTCTTATTTAGCCATGTAAACCAATTCACCCAGTCATTTTTACAGTATACATGTACCTACTGGTTCTAGATAGAATCAGCTCTCTCCTCTGGATTGTATTTGGACAAACTTAGGTTATTAGATCCTGTTACAGTTTGTAAACAATGATGATGCATGGAAGTGTGCGCATGCATTTTGGCAACTAAAGTAAGGCCGAGTGCAATAGCTTGTCAAGCTATGTAAGGGCATTAACTACTGAATATCGCAACCTAAACAGATCTGTGTGCTATAAGTGAGTGGGCAGAATACAATAGCAAGTTGCCCAATATTTAGTGGCCAGATACTTTTACTCCAGTAGTGGTCAACACGTTTAATAGCTTGCAGCCAAAGACGCCGCCGGTGTTTCCGTTTATTGTGTGACCGCGTCAACTGGTGACTCTCAGCCGAATGCGTCTGTGGTTGCTCTTTGTGATGGCAGCTGTTAAAAAGACAAACAGAACATGTAGGTGTCCTCGTGAAAGCCTTAAAGCTTTGACATTTTTCATTATCATTTAAGTTGATATGGCAAACAGTTGCCTATTTAAAAATCCAGCGTACATAGAGCAACATTAACGTTCATTTGGAGTTGTGTTTCTTGCCATCTGGTGGATGTAAGTCCACTATTTACCCCCTTTAGCTCTGTTTTTGGGCTCTGTTGATAAAGGTTTTACCTGTTTTCTACATAGAACTTAAACTGAAATATCACTCTTAAAGATGATTACTATTTCTGTAATTATCATTCCTAGTGCCTCTTAAATTTATATAGTATATTCTCTCACAAATTGTTTGTCTCTTACTGGAGTAAAAAAGCAGCAAGTAACCACCACATGATATTTTGGTAATCCATCCCTGGGCATAGATAAGTGTTTACCCGAAAAGATGTTCCACACAGTCGTGCTAAACTTCGTTTTCAGTCCGTTTTCATTGTGAAGGTCATTGATGGCTTTCCTCTCTCTGTATACATTACATTTCACAGTCTATTGCTTCATTCTCATCCAACGACTTGCCGGCACCTCTGTCTGATTTGCCAGAAATGAAAGCAGACATGACTAAGTGACTTCAATTCTGCACCGGAGCAGAGCTACAGACCCTCAGTGAAAGACAGCAGATAGATAACAAATAAAGAAGCAAACAGACCTATCAAGAAATACAATCATGGTGTAATAAAGCTGCACAACAACAGAAAATACATGATTTAAGTTGTTTATGGAATCAAAATAGAAGCAGTTATTATTGTCAAGACTGGAAAAGTATATTTTTTTCAAGGATTGTACATTATTAAGGAAAAGTGGCTCTGTGCCATGTTATCTCCAACAAATTATGTTGAACCTTTCTATTGAACAGCATTTACTGCTAAAGTTATCAGTCAGATTGACCTTTTAATATTCAAGGGCAACTAACTCAATTACTAATAAAAACAATTTTATTAACTGAGTTTCTCCCTACACAGTTAGTTATAAAGTTAGCCTTTCCAAAGTGGATTCAACTGCTTTAGAACTATTCAAAGTTTAAAAATGTTCTATTTAACAACCATATTATATAACTTAATTAGAGCTCTCTCGAGGATAAGAGTGTTATTGAGTCTTGGCAAATGAAGTTGTTTGATCCTTATTTATGATCTTAAGAATGAGGTTAAATTTATGTTAACCCTGTCTTATTATATTTAAACATGTGCAAGCTCCCACAAAAATATGGGGCTGTTTCAATGCTAGAAAACATCGATGTGAGATCAAAGTATTACTTTATCTGAAATGATAACATTGTGCTACAGAGTTTGGAGGCTTTCTTCATGGTGTTTGATACTGTAGCCAGGAGCCAACATGAGATAGGGGGGAAAAGGCAGCTATTCTAATGTGTGCTTGGCTCTCTTACATGACTCGGTTGCAACTAGCACTGATAGGAATGATGTTTTTTTATATATATCGCTTTCTGAGTGGCGGCAGATGTTCCGCATTCTCCAACAGCACTGCGTTCCGGGGGGAAATCAGGGAAAACTACGCACTATAAAATTAAACCACTGACACTTCACCGGCCCTGAAACCAAATAGGGCCCGCGGCATCAGCAAGCTGGAGCGAATCCATCATTTCTCATTTTTAGAGGATTCCATCTGTGCTAACTTTCATTAACACTGGCTGTATCTGCACTGAACTGCTTTATAATAGATAAACCGCGCATCACTTATTCACCAGGGCCCATTGTTTGATATCACATGAAAACATACAGAGTGTATAGGATTAGTTAAAATCCCTATGGGTTTAAAGCTAACATTGTCTGATTTCATTTTAATCAAAGAAGCAATAATTATTTACATTAGTGTGGGCCACAGTTAGTTAGACTCTGCCTTGCCAGAAAAAACAACTCTGTCCAAAATGTTTGTGCTCCAGTTTGAATCAGATATTTCTGGCACTGAATGGTACAGATGGTTAAAATGATTTCCTAGATGACTCATTTGAGTTTTATAATAAGCCCATGTCCCAGAAATCATTTGTTGGTATTTGAAACAGGATCCAAAAAAAAGTTTTGCAGGTTTAGTTTAGTTTTAGAAATGTGATTAATTTCAATCTGAAATAGGCTGTAAAGCCTCTAAGCACACTGTATGAATTCAAAGAACAAATCATAACAAGAAGAGATTGAATCCATTCACTGACATCCTTGAGAATGGGGAAGGTTGCTTTAAATCTTGCTTGAAATAATTGACTTCGACATGATTTAGATTATAATATATTAAAAATCAAATCAGTTGCATGTTCTTTCCATCATTTCAGATGTACTTGCATTGTATATATTCTCAGTCTGTACAAAATGCAAAAATTTAGGATGTAAATGTGATCCTTTTTATTTTTGTGCTGGTAGACAATGCTTTTTTTTATTTCACTAACTGTATTAGGATCATATGATTTGTATTTTGAGCCCTTTACATTGTAAACTGTTAGCCTCTAAAGCTGCCTCCACCAGTAGCCAGTGACACCCAGTTGAACCTGGATAAGGGGATTAGACCTCAGGCATTATGTAAATAGTAAAGATCAAAAGAGGACCAGCAATGGTCAGACTGTTCACGCAGGTAGACTGGTGGAACAAAGCCTTTTTAATTACCCTTCTAATTGCCCCTTTAACAGTATGAATTAGCATTTTAATGATGGCTATGTAATTAGAGTGGAAAAGGCTACGAGAGCTGCAGGCTGCTAATAATGCTTCTCTGCTCAAAGATCATAGCAACAGGAGACAAGAGCAGCTGCACCTGAGCGCCGACACACTGCACTATTCAACCAACAACGAACAGATGCTACATATACACATGCATGCAGAGAGGGACTTTATGCACACACTGGGCACATCAATGGGGTTTTTTGTTGAAACAAAAACCATGTTGACAATAACATACAACTTATTCTATACTAAGAAATACACACAGACATGCAAATAGACAGCTTATACACACACAGGCACAGACACACACATGTACTCTTCCAAGCACACAGCCTATCAGTGTCGTAGCCTCATAGAGGATAGCTTTGAGGACCTTGGCAATTACACCATTTACAACAGGCTCCCCTAACAGCTCGCATGTAGAGATTGAAGGATGGTAAAGGATGAGAGTAGTTTGGCTAAAGGCTTTCCAGCTAATTAAAAGACTAACGTAGCCTCCAAATGACCATTAGGATTCATTTGGCTTGTATGCAAAAAAGGCAGAGATGTATATATCTCATCATAAAAATGGGCGCAAGATGAAAGCTGGCAACATTAAATATGCCATTTCTGTGTGCCAATCATTTGTCGTAACAGAAACCTTTTCCTATGTTTACAGGCTAGGCAAATTGTTCTACTGCACAAGCACATCAAAGATGTTTTAGTAATGGCCTGTTCTCAAGGGGCATGCGGTTTGTTTTCATATAAATATTTAATAACTAAAATAGGCCAAAGGAGGCACAACGCAGGCAGTAATTATGTGACATAATGGCACTATATGAAAAACATCAGTGGCACAAATCTCATTATTATCCGGTAATGATATCTGCAGTGTAATGATGGATGTCTTTGCTCTTGTAGCTACTTAGAATATCATATATTTTAGATTCAAAGCAAATGTTCTCCTGACCCTAGTTTTATTCTTTATGATGTGTCGTTCAGCAGATGGTAGTATTTATTTATGATTGGACACTAATAGCCTGCTGCAACAATGACACATTTTTATGAGCTGAAAAGAGATCAAACCTGACATGTTGCTTTTATTTCTATGAAACCTGTAATCAGCCTTTGCAGTCAGTATGGAACTTGCCAGTCTTCTGACTAATCTTACTCTAATTGCAGTTGCCCTTTTACAGGCCACAAACTTGGCTCTGCAGTATTTAGCACCCGTATTTAGAGTATTTAACCAGAGCCGAGACAAAAATATTAAGGCGGAGCTATCGAACAAGAACAGAGGACCGTCTTTGTGCAGCGTTACTCATGGGACAGACTAATGGGGATTCTCAGTATGCTCTGGATGGCCGTCCTAATTATTTTTCCCAGACATGAGGTCACATTCTTCATGGCCCAATCATGGATTGAGGAGAGCTTGTTATCAACAATCTGCAGACAAACATGCTGGCTAAGAGGCATCCATTCAGCTTATGCCCTAAGAGTGTTTTTCTCTAGTCATAATGATCTGATTCAAACTAACAAATGTAGAAGCACAGTAGGGTAAACAAATATAATTTATTAAAAATTCCTAATATTTTTACCAAGAGAGTTATAACTTGGGACAATAGAACAGATTTTTCTCCCCTTTCCCTCGAGGCATGAATGACTATGGCATGATGACACAGCGGGCAATAATGCCATTAGCAGACTATTATTGTTATTTGATGTGCGTTAAGCAACCCTTCTACAGATGGCTCAGTAATGTTCATGGGTATTAGGCCCGTTGTCATGGTGAACACAAAGGCTCCAGCAAACTGCTGGGGAAAATTGTTGTGATAATAAGCCTTTCTTATTATAATGGTTTGTTTCCAGTGAGATTAAATGATGAACACACCCAGCCAAAAAACAAACCACAATGAGAAGTACATACATTGAAATGTACATATTTTCATCATGTTACTGTATGTGTCCGGTGTACATAATGTAGATTATTCTATATGTATCCTCAAAGGTCCTACAGAGGTTTTTTCTGCAGAAAAACTTTTTAGTAGATGGTGACTATGGTTGAAGGACGTTCTTCGTGCCCTCAGAACAATAAACAGGAAGTAAGTGACCATTCACTAAGCGTTGCCCCCCTTAGTTTCTGTTGTTATGCCCGTCGCGCTCAGCTACTATTTCACTTATACACATGCAATGATAACAATGGCAGCAAAATCAATCAAAATTCATAGTAATATCAAGTTAATCTATTTATAGAGGGCTTTTAAAAATTATAAATGTTGAACAGAGTGCACATACACATACTTACACAGAAACATAGATCGAAACATAACGCTATCTTGGGTATCGAGTTTTGCTGTCATGGCTGAAATGACAACTTCCTTAAAACAGAGTCACATAAGTTACTCCAAACATGATATAGTACAACAAAACAATTTAGTTAGCTAATGACATGCGGCTTAGCTTTGGAAATAATGCTCGTTGACTACTATAGGTACTGAGTGGGGCTTTAAATAATCAAATATCACACCATTTTGTGCCAGATACCACTACAAATATTGCGACAATATTGTAGGGTTGACTGGTGGTGCTTTCACAAAATATTTACACAATTAGTTTTTTGATTAACAATCATCAGTGATGTGGATATAATGACTGCAGGTCGGTAAAGGCAAATAAAATATCACCTAGATCAGCATAGTTAGTTCAAAAAATGCCACACTACTAATATAACTATAAAACTTATGCCATATTACGATATCCAAAATCCAAGACAATATCTAGTCTCATATCACGATGTCGTTATAATAAAGATATTTAGCCGAGCCCTAGTAATAAGTACTAGTACTAGTAAAGGGCATGCTAGCTTACATTAGAGCAGGTAACACTGTTAAATCCATTCCTTACTCTCTTGCTGTTGTGTTTTGGTATTTTCAAGGGGGAATAAAATAAAGACACCAGCCTCCAAACTCTTCTACAGAGTATCTCTTACTACGGACCTTCACCACACTGCTTTATAATGTTGAGAAATCCAAAGCAGGAAAGGCCTGCCATTAAAGTTGCTAAGATGTGATTTAACATATCGGTTTAGGGAATGTATGATTCAAGCAAGTTCAAGATGGCAAAGATTTTTTTAAATGTTAGCATACATTACCCTCCTTTGCTTCATGTTGCTTGGTTTGGAGCTAAGTGAGCTCCATCGTTACAGCTGAAACATGTCACCCAATCCCAAAAAATGTATGTAGTGTATGGATTGTCCCCTGTTTTCAGAAAGCTTATCCAAAGAATAAAACAAAGCAACAACACCTATAATACACAATAGTTCCCTTCCCTGTCGATAACATAGAGTCACATCTGGACCCATACTGACCATACAGTGCTACATCATACGTTTGCTTGCACACTGACTTTTTTTTCTTATCAAATTTGATATTTCATAGAGCCCACTCGTCCACGTTCACAATAGGAAGAGCTGATTCTGCTGAAGGTCACCCCGACTTCATAGCTGAATGAATGACATTTAGAGTACAATTTCCTATTTTCCCCCCATTTTCTTTGAAACACGTTACTCTAAATGTACGCACCATGTAGGCATGCACACATCCACACGTGTACACATTAACACACTCATACTGAAGGCTTACAGCAGTCACTAAGCTATGGTATTTTACTGCTATGAGTTATACAAACAGTAATGACTTGGCGGGTCTCTGAGTCACTCCTTTTCGCTTTGATAGAAATTAGATACAGAAACATTTCAAACTGGATTGACTTCTCAGTTGTAAATCTATAATTTAAAGAAACATTTGTTTGAGTTGACTAAGTTCCCATATAGTTGTGGTTTACTTCAAAGCATCAGAACTCTTACATCATTCATTACCTTTTACTTATATGAATTTTCAACCATTTACAACTGGCACTTTTGCTCCTGTTATTAAAGGATGGTATTTCTCCTAACCCTGTTGCAAAAGGACACGTCTCTTTGTGCTCCCTTCCAGGATAATCAAGTCATCCTTGTCCACATGCCTCCCTATATCTCTCTTCCAGCGCCCTGACCTTTATCTTCAGCTAAATCTTATTTGCCTTCAGGACTTTATAGGGTTTTCCACTCGTTCATAATCTATTTGCAGTGTCCTACAGAATTTTCATTGCTATGACATTTGACAAAAAACTTAATGGTAAGATATTTCAGTCCCTGTATTCATTTGCGGTCGACTTTGAGTGAATCTTTTTGTGGAAGTAATGGGTAGATGGATTGTGAGCAGTTTTGCTCCAGGGATCATTTTTTCCATAGTTCAAGAAGATTACCTTTTTGGATGTGTGCTCCATTAAGCAGCTCCCCAAATCAAAAAACTGCTCAGGAAAGTTTGTGGAGTTGCTGTTGTTTACTGTCCACTAGAAAAGATAGTCTAATGGGCTACTTACCAAACTCATGAATCACCAGTTTTTCTTATTTGACTGTCTCTCTTAAAATTAGATGATGACTACTCTTCCTCAGCAGAGAGGCACTGAGTGAGTGAATCACAAAATACACAATTCAAATGGTTGAAGATGGAGGGGGGATATCTCCTGCAATTACAGACTAGTTGACTACTTTTTGGGTGTAGTGACAACTAAAATGCAGCAGTCATGAATGCCCTAGGATATATACATAGTGAAACTTGCAGTCAGCTATTCATATGGTGCAGTGCATCTATACCTATGCATATTAGGTAGGGATGCACCAATCATACCAAATGAATGTCCACTGTGTGTTTTGGATAAATATGTTTTGGGAACACCTTTACAGTCTAATGCAATCCAATACAACTGTTCTGAAGAGGATAATTAATCCTGCAGAAAAACAAAAAGGTCAACCCCAGTAAACAGGTATGTCATGCAAAATTGTTCTGATCCAGACATCAAGAAAAACCAAGATCATATTATTTTGCTACCACAACAAAAGCACTCATGTTAGAACAGAGAGAAGATGTCTATGTACAAATTGCCCTGACTTTGAAACCCAGTGTCTCCCAGAGAGGTCAACAAAACAAATTTCAAAGTGGGTAGCTCACTGAGAGAGCCTTTGCTATTTGTGTTCAATCAACTGTTTATGAACCAGCACTTCAGAGGCCTTAGTGGTACTGCAGGATCAGTTGGTTGTGACAAGTTTTTATGAATAGCTGATTTTTTTGTTTTTGTTTTTTTTAACTCAAAATAAAGAAACCCACACCCCTCTAAACAACCAGAGATGTGTTGCTGCACCGCAGTGTGAATAGTATGGTGTCTGTAGCCTGCAGTTGTGGTGATGGTGGGGGTGGTGGTGGCAGAGGAGGAGGAGGGTGGGGTGGTTGGAATCAGTGACATTCTTCAAGGCCAGTGTAAGATTAAAGACCGGGGCTGTCGTGCCTCTGATCATATATTCACAAAAGATACCCTGTGAAGAACACATCTTTAAAGAAGGCTGGCTGAAAATAAAACCGCTACTTGTGAATATTTGTGGCAGCCCATTATAGATATCATATAAATGGTCCATTACTGAGTAAGGAGATTACACCCAAGAGAGTTTTTTTTAGTTACCCTGCTCATTTTCTGTTTGTCCTCTTTTTTTGGCACAACCCTGTGAGCAGCTGCCTCCAGTGGCACGAGTTTGTCCTCTGTGATGTTTTATGTTTGGAAACATCATGGATACTAGGTTCGTTTTAAGCCTGGAGAGCCTCTCCTTTTTTTATCGAAAGAATCACCCCAACAACATACACCATAGTGGCATTGAACTCAAAGCACTGATAAAAGAAGAAAAAAAACAGCCTTGGGCATAATGTGCAACCATGAGCATTTATGCAGAAATGAAAAATGTCAATAGTGCTTCCTTCTATAATATTGCTTATTTCACTGGCACATAACACTGGCCCGTGACTCATGAACATAAATTCAGTGCACACAGTACAGTAAACCGAATAATGATTAATATAACTTTCATTTTGGGTTTGCTTCACTTGGTGTGGCCTTGGGTTCTTTTTAATAGTCATGGCACAGTGGAAAAATGTAATAGCTTGCTATTCTTGCTGTCCTTCAAATAAAATGTTTCTATAATGGATTCTCATATATTTATATATATATATATATATATATATATATATATATATATATATATATATATATATATATATATATATATATAAATACACGCGCACACCACCATATCATAAGTGTTGCCCTATTTGTACCTTTTTGTAGAAAAAAAACCTCACAGGATTACAGCACCTGGTAAGAGACAAAAATTTGATAAGCTGCTGAGAAGTATTAATATAATAATCAAGTGTTTCAGGTTGCTCTTAATTCAATTGTCCCTCTTAACATTTCCCGGCTATGTCAATCAATGTGCCTGCCTTGTCTTTAAAGGAACAGAGGAGTTATCCATTCCGGTACCATTAAAACATCAATGTCTCGTTTCTGTTAAATGGCAGAGGAAAGATAATTGGCATGTGTGCATGCATATTAATTAACTGATAATGAGACGATAAGGCCCCCTCTCTATCTGCAGATGTGGAACCACTAATCAATTGCCAATGAAATGGGGTAAAAATGTGCTTCTTTTATCCCTCTACTGAAATTAAAAACCTATTTATTACCACATTTTCCAACAAAGTGCTTTTCATTTATCTTCTCCAGCACATTATTCAATCATACTTTCCATTTGTATAATGGTAATATTTTCATGTAATTTCCCGCTGCCTCTGAGATGGGTATTTTTTGATATGGCTTTGTGAAATGGCTATTCCATTCCAGCTCCATTCACTAGCTGGTAATAAACTTACAACCTATATTTCAGATTAAATGTCTTCAGCAAATGGAGCCAGCCTCAGATGTCTCATAGTGAGCTGGAAAGATCACTTCTGCTCCCTGGTGGCGGCGGAGAGAACTCCTTCAGTGTCTGTCCATGCCCCCCTGGTGGACTGGAGAGTGCTTGAACATTTCTTTAACCCAACTCTTGGCAGCATTTCATTATTTTCGGTGTAAAGCACCTCACCGTCTCTGATATGCAGAGCACACTATCTAGTCGGAGAGCTGCAAGGTATCCACAGCTGAAACATAAGCAGACTATCTTAAAGGGTGGCTGCTTTAGCCTGCAGCAGAATTGGAAGCGTTTGAAAGAGTGTGTTGTAACTATCAGCCCTGACCAGAGGTGTGTGAGAGCTTTAGAGGAGGAGGAGGAGGAGGAGGAGGAGGAGAATGAACATATAGTGACTGTGAAAACAAACAAAGGCGATGCAAAGTGCGCCGCAGGGGGCTTTAAAAAAGATCTAAACCAAGGCTAGAAAAGAATATAAAGGCAACACAGGTACACAACAACACAACGCAGTATTTGAATCAGTGTGTTTATCACAAAATAGTTTCTGCAATATGAACAGAAGAGCCGGATCTTCTCCTGAAGTGTGTGTATTTGTGTGTGTGTGTGTGTGTGTGTGGCTGTCCCAGATGACACAGAGGTTGATGGGCAGTAGTGCATCGGCGCCTCCTCCTGCCGACAGGCCCTCCTTCACCCCGGACAGGCCAATCTGTACACACAGCGTCACAGACACATAAAGCCCATCTCAGTCACCACACAAGCCCATTTGTCATGTCAAATAGCCTCAGAGAGACATGGCGGTCAAGTTATAGAGGTGATTGTATCAAAGTGACCCCAATACGATGGTCATAAATTGCTTGCTTTATGGTGAGGTACTACAATCTTGTTCCATTGATAGAATTGAAAAACAATGAAAGGTCATTGTCAGCTGATAAGTAAATGGGAAAACAATTTTTAATGTATATTATGAATAATATTGGAGATTTTATTAAAAGGAAGCCATGGAAAAGAGAATTTGGCATATTTCTTACTTTGAGAAGAGGTTAGATTGAGTTGTGAAGATGGCACTCAGCTGGAACACTCCGTTTTTTCATCCTTGTCTTTGTCTTTGTCCGTTCTTCCATTGGTCTCTTCCGTAGAAGCCTCCTTTGTGGAAGTGGCTGTCTTCGGCCTCTCCTCTGGCTTTTCAGAAGGGTCCACCACTGTGGTTCCCCGGCTTGCGTTGCAACCCATGATTTTAGCGAAATCAAAGAGTCTACAGTAACCTGTTCAGCTGAGGAGTCCTGATGCGTATAGAGTGTTAAAACACCTGTCATAACCTTAAGACCTGTGTCAATGTTGTGGGCTCAGGTGCTTTTGTTCTCTATGGCAACCTCCAGACTTCCTGTTGAGTTGGGGCACCTAACTGTGTGTTGGTTTTATTTTACGAGCCTTTGTCTGCAAGCAGCCCTGCCTTTTTGTAATTACCTCCTTAGCAACATTGGTTGAGAATTAACTCAGTAGCATGCCAAAACATGGTTACTGATAAACACTTAAGGGGATTGTGTGTCATTTGCAGGGGAGCCATGGTTACCAACAATGGATGTGCTGGGAGTTTCTGAAGTAATTCCGTCAGAGGTATTTATGAATTTTGTTTATCACCAGTCAGCTTGTGTCAGAGCAGATCTTTATTTACAGGTCTACTGGGTCTTAGGAGTCTAAAACTGGACTGTAGATCATTAGTTTAGTTGATGTACAGCTTTGTATGAAGCTAAAGTGTGAGTCAGATAACTGAATACCATTTACATTTACTCAGAAAATTACAGACCATACTGTAAATCATGTTAGGGGCCCATTTGCTATTTTGTCATTAGGTAGAACTGTTCTGCCAAGTAAATACTGTTTTCCTGGTTGCTTCTCGTAAGCTTTTTAAAAGAGGAAGCACAGCAGAGTGTAAACCAGAGAAACCTTTTAATGTGGAAATTCAACAGAATCCAAACAGTCTCTGCTGGTAACGTCTGTGTTCATTTCTTCAAAGAATAAAGATGATGATTTATTTGAAGAGGAACAATGTTAGACATTTTGTCAAATAAATGTGTGTTTATTGTTACCTGTATCTTTATTTACCACAGCATACCTAAGTAAAGGAGATGTCTTGTACTTCACTGTAAAATGAGTTCTCAGCGATTGGGTCCAATGGAGATTTCAAGTTCCCTCATCATATTTGTGTTAGTTGAATACTCGGCTACGATTGGCTGCCAAACTAGTTGAGATGTCACAAGATCCTGCTCGTATGCAAAGGTCTACTCAGATATGATTTCGAAAAACTCAGCAGATGAATGTGAAGCAACCTTCTGTCAAGCTGCACAAACATCATTTTCCACAGAGAAGGCCAAACATTAAATCAATGTCAAAATAAGTGAAACCGTTTTCTGAGTGGACGCTGGCTTTAATAAAATGCAATATCCTATTGATTCATCCATAATATCAAGGTTGCAATCAGTAATAGCTGGAGCTGCAAAGAATTAAAAAACATGTTTCACACTGTCTTCAATAGTTTCAATTTAGCTTATCTTTAAAAAAAAAAAAAATGTCAAAAAAGGTTATAGGATAAAAACAGGAAAAACACATACAACTGCTTTAAAGTGTCTTGCACTAAACTCTAAGTGCCATCCCTCACTTAATCAGGATCTAGTCAGTCAGAATCAAATCAAGTATTCATTAGGCCACGGGCACTGGTGAAGCTTGACATAAGCTTGTCCCCACGATGCTGTCAGGGGCAAGCAAGTTTCTCCTACAGTTTAAATGCAGTTCTCAGTCTAGTTTTATTCATCCAAGGAAAATTAACTGAGCACTTTTCAGCAATGCCCTATTTCAAAATATATACAACATCATACACCTCCACCAGGGAGCTGCTCAGGATGATCTCAATCTTCTACCATTGGCCACTTAGCTGAGGGTTAAGTGCTCTTTTTAAGGACAGTGTGTGTCAGAAACATTGTAAAGCAAAAAGGCATCATTTTAGCACAAATTAAGGACAAGAATTTGAGCTGACAAAGCATTTGGCCTAAAGGAATTGTTAACAGATTTATAAAAAGGAACACAAATCTGCTCTGTGTTACTATAACACCTGTCATTGTTATTACAGTCTCAGAAACAGCAGCAGAGTGAGACTCCATGCTCAGCTCTGCTCTAGTGTAGGTTAGGCCTTGTAACTGGAGATGGTTGGTCCTGGTCCTGGTCCTGGTCCTGGACCTGGTCCTTGTGCTTGTCCTTGTCCTGGTCCTGGTCCTTCGTTGTCACACGATCATTCACCACATTCCTTAGTCGCCTCTGCAAGACTGACTGGCCATCCAAACGGATCCTCTTCGCTGAAGGACCATCTTCCTCCTCCTCCCCTTCTCCCTTGTCCTCCTCTCCTCTCTCCAATGACACCCCAAGGCACCGCTTGTTGGGAGACTGGCCCGTCCTGATCATGTTATTGATCTGACGCAGACACTGTGGAAACCAGAGAGGATATTTGAAGCAATATTTAACTGACTTAATCACTCAATCATGATGAACTCAATTAATGAGTTATTTTAAAAAGCTTTACTTTATGTAAATGTATGTATGTAAAGCAATAAATACTATCTACACTGTGCCGAAATTGAATTTTGGTAAAATTGGTAATTTGATCATTAAAAAAAGCTTTCCAATATCATGTCCACAGACCTCTGAGGAGCTTGAGTTGAAAAAGTAGGAGAGTCCAGATGTACTTGGGGAAGTGGTGTCTGTGTCGTGTTGTGAAATGTAGAGGTTGTGGCTGCTGGACAGTCGCTGTCTGCGAGGAGACGCTTTACACTGTCTGGGGTACGGAGACAACGGAGGAGTGTCCCCCTATACGATAGAAACACAGCATGTGTTAGAAAATCCCCATTTCAGAGATGAAGTGATACATATATATAATACAACGTTTAACGTATCCATCAATCTTTTGGGTTTTTTGTGACCCTCTTACTCAGTTTAAAAAAATGTATAGACTCGAAATGGTTCACTTACTCCACATGTTGAGGCAAACTGCTGGGCAAAGTGCTGCATCTTTGACGTGTAGATTTTGTTGTAAAAGTCAATTAGATTTCCTCTCTCCTCCTGAGAAGGCCCTGGATAATGTGTTGATGGGGAGTCTGGTGTCGGGTTAATGGCGCTGGGGCCTCCCTTATCTGTAATCAACAATGTTATAAAAGGTCACTTCTCGTTGTGGTATTATAGTACATTGTCTCCTCTTACATTACTGATTTACTACAGGTACAGTATTGGGAGTTATGTTAGTGACTTTATTAGTTCGATTTTTTTATACAATATAAAGTAATTGTACAATGTATATGTGTAATGTTTTTGAGATGTATTTCTTAATCTGTGTAAATCTACTTGTATTACAGTCCACTACAATGTATCATACATCCCATATCAACCTTACACACTCATTTATCTCTGGGTATCGAGTGGACGATCTAACTCCATTCTATTTGTTCTGCATGCAGATGAGTGTATTTTATTAATTACATTAAAAAACATTTTCTAACATATATTCTTATTAAAAAGTTTCTTACTGTTGCTTCCAGTGGGAAATACTTCGATGTCTCTTTCGGACATCAGAACATTTTTGCAGACCTGTGAACAGAAAATGTCTGTATTCATAACTTTTGAACTTATATCATAATAATGAATCCTTTATTAGTCCCACAGCGGGGAAATTTACAATTCTCTACATTTAACCCATCCCGGAGGAGCAGTGGGCTGCTAAGAAGCGCCCGGGGACCTTTCTTTATATAAACATAAAACACAAAATATGTTCCGTAACATGTTAGGTCAAACATCTTATATTTGAATCATCTGAAAATCAGCTTCCTGAGATAACACTTACAGGGATTTTTCAGGTCCATGTATTAACCACACTGTTTTGTTCATGTTTCATATATGTCAAGCAGGAATAATCTAAAAAATCAAAAACTTACACTTTTGTTGACAAGTGGCTGAGACTTGTAGCACTCCATAATGCGCTTGAAGGATATTTCCACCTTACTAATCTGTAAAAGCAATGACATAACTTAATAACTGATTATGTACTTTTAACAAGCTCCTTTCTTGGAAAAAAATAAACATGCAGGTTTTATTAACTGGCTCAGAAAAACAAACTACAATAGACAGAACAATTTCATTTAAAGTTAATTTAGTGCTTTTCAGTTCTTTACCTACAGTTATAATATCCATCCATCCATTTTCCGTAACCTGCTTATCCAGTTAAGGGTCGCAGGGGTGCTGGAGCCGATCTCAGCTGTCAATGGGCGAAGGCAGGGTACACCCTGGACAGGTCGCCAGTCTGTCGCAGGGCTGACATATAGAGACAAACAACCATTCACACTCACATCCACACCTACGGGCAATTTTAGAGTCTTCAATGCACCTAAGCTGCATGTCTTTGGACTGTGGGAGGAAGCCGGAGAACCCGGAGAGAACCCACGCTGACACAGGGAGAACATGCAAACTCCACACAGAAGGTTGTCCAGCCCAGGAAATGAACCCGGGCCCCTCTTGCTGTGAGGCGACAGTGCTAACCACTACACCACCGTGCAGCCCACAGTTATAATATCCCCTAGACAAATACCTCTTTGCATATATATATATATATATATATATATATATATATATATACCAGGCCAGCATGTTTACCAAATCAACAAATGACTGTAAAAAGTGCTGAGACAACTCTCTGATCCATCAAAGCCCACCTTAGCCATGATGTAGATGGCACACAAAAACTGATGGTCCAGGTGACGGTCTACCATGAGTACAGTACAGTGGACCAGAGAGTGCTCAAAACAGGTCCAGATCTTCAGCCGCAGCTCATCAGAAATGCCCAGTGGGGAACACATCTCCCTCAGACGCCTGGCCATCAAGCTGTAAACCTAAGCCAAAGAAGAAAGCATGACCACACTCAACATCATCATCTCCAATCATTCCAAAAAACCTCCCCTGAGAAATGATTACATTCCCACATAACATTGTGACAGTGTTATTGTAGATTAATATAATATAGTATATGGGCTATAATAGATTGGAAAAGTATAGTTTGGCCATTTGATCATGTCGACATGAGCTAAACAGAGCAGAGGAAATTATGTAGTATGTCACTTCATCATTTTAAATGTAAAAAAATACTAAATACAAGGATTAGCTGGCCTTTTTTCTCTTGCTAGAAATTTGTGATTGGAATTGTGGCCCCCAATTATAATCGCACACTTGGATTATGTTATGGTGTGGTAGATAAACTGACCTCGCGAGCAAACAGATGGAGGGAGTTGCTTCTCCGAGGCCTGTTTACATGCTGTTGGTTAGTGCTGGCTGCCGGTTCAGCTCCAAAACTGAGATCCACTGGCAAAACTTACAAAAGATAATAATAACAATATAGCAAGATTGCAATTGAGAAGTGTATTAAATTGAGGAATGCATTAAATGCAACTGAAATACAATAATGTGATCAAAGGGGAGCTTTAATACACTGCATTTACTATACCTCGTGGTTGGTTTCTGTCAGAGTGAGTTCTATTGGGATCTTCAAGTTGTGTAGGAAGCATCACCTGCGATAACACAAAGCCCTCATTAAAGCCATGTATGTGTAAAAAAACACTGTAGTGCTTATGATGTTTTGATAAAGGTCCATCATTTCGAGCAGAAAAAAGAAACATTTTAATCATGTCTTTTATTTAATCCTACTCAGAAATTGTTACTAGCATCATCTTGGTAGAACCACTAGTATTAAATCCTGGATAACTCCTGGAGCCAGGTAAAGTGTTTTGGTGTGTTATTACCAACCTGTTGGCAGGTAGGCAGATGGCCCTCGTTGGCTCTGATTTCTTCCCACAACGGTGAGTCGCTGGTCCAGGCCAAGCTCTCCAGAACTTTCTCTTCCACTTGAGCGAGGTGTCTGACCACAGGGCGAGGCAATCCCACTTCAGCCCGCAACACCACCTCAATCACCTGACAGAATAGGAAAACCAAACGGATGTATCCACACTGTTAGAGGTGGAGGAGATGTTTCTTTGTTTCAAACCAGATGAGATGTATCTAGGAAGCGATTTACTGTCTTTCTCCATTCCCTATGAAAACCACTGTTAAGATTCCTATGAGGAAAGGATGTAAACAGATTTTCTGCTGTGGAGCCTGTCTTATAAAATAATTCTTAGAGTCGTCTGTATTAATGTAACAAATACTGATTTGACATCTATATGCAATGCAAACTAATGCTTGAAGTATAGCAACTAATGCTACTAATTGCTAATGCAACCCATGACAACAGCTTTTTGCATAATCCTGTCGGGGAACATTGGAAACACACCTTCAGGAAGTTGTATGGTGCCACTTTCAAGATCTGAAGGAGCAGAGGGAAGTCATATGGAAGGCAGTTTGAGGATATGGTAATCTCCAGACAACAGGCCACCAGACAGCACTGCAAAAGCTCCGTCTCCAATATGGCCTGCAAGATGACCACGACAAACACTTCACACATCACAAACACAAGTGCTTAACTTGAAAAAGAAAATGTAAAAAAATACATGGACATAAACTTTGCAAAATAAATTCTTTGACAGTTCACACTGTGGCCCTAGTGTGCAGAAAAGGATTTGTGTCACTTGTGGCCACAAGGGGGCAGTAGACTCACTGAGATGTCGCTGACTCCCAGCCTATTCCTTTCTTGACTGATGAGGATCTCCAGGATCCTGTAATACCAGACCATGGCTTCACAGCAGCACTTTGCTGCCAAATCTGTTAACAATACCACATTTATTATATGTGACATGGATCAACAACAAGAGCTTACTTCCAAAGTATGATACCTCTCATTTAAACACAGCCAGCTCTCTCATCATGTAGGGATTTAAAATACTATGTGTGAGCAGACAGTGGTTTGCTGAAAGAGACATTGCTTCTGATGAAACCAAATAATATTCAAATTATGGTCTGTTTGTTTTATGAACTGTTGCCGTTGCCAGTCAGAAAATTCCAGGCTATAGACCAGTGACACTGCAACGGCCCTAATCATCTGTCCTTCAGAAATATTGAACGTAAGGTAACAGTGTTCCTTTAAATTCAAATTAAAGCCTTCATCTTGAATTTATCCCCAACATTCAAATTATCACATTCCCTAGTTGAATTATTTTAGGATCCTTAAAGATGTTAGTGTACCGTTGGTGTTCTCATTGTCTGCATTGCCCCTGTGGTGTTGCAGAAAGGTGTGCAGCAAACATCTCAGTCTTGTTTTGATCGCCTCGGTTGGATCTCTGGAGCAGGCCCTAAATCAGTTAGTATAGTAACATAGTGGTTAACTGAACGTGGAATTGTTTGTTGGAAAATATCTGTAAAGTAAATCAAAGGCCACCCAAGGTGTTTTCCTCACTGCAGAATAGTATACAGAAACCTCCTCAACTTAACATAATGTTTACACATAGTGAAACAGTCCTTTGTCTCAATGCAAACCTGTGGGTTTTTTTTACCAATACACCACATGTCAAATACAGTAAGTATTCCCTTGTTATATTCATGGTAATTTTTAAAACTTAACATGCATGCAAGAGATATGTGGAGAGATATTGCAGCACTATTACACAGATTCTCTCTGTCAAACTGATGAATTATTTAAGGTCTGGTGTGGTTAATTGTAGCTCAGATCAGATCAAATCATTTATAGAGTTTGTTTGTTTAATATTTTCTTTATACTAACATAAATGACACAGATATATAGACATTGTAATCCTAGTACTAGCTAGACCACTGTATATGTAATGATGTGAAACTGTAGTGCAAACCTGAACATAGCAATCAGATGGTCCCTGGGGCCAAACCTTGGCTGTCCGTGGTTACCCTGAGGCCCAGTTGCCATGGTGACCTTCACACTCACACAGGATGAGAGTCAGAACAGGAATGGGCACCTTAACAAAGAAAATAAGATTTAGAAACACAGAGAGATAATCAGGGAACATAAACATAAGCTTGCAGTGCCGTACAATCAATGATAAACATGACCAAAAGTCTGTCGAGGCACATATGAACAAACATCTTGGGGTTTTTAAATTTCTGTTTGTGTATGAATAAACTAATATTGCAATGAGTACATTTTAGTGGTGCTGGTAGGTGGGGTACTGTTCATCTCGTATAGTAAAACATAGACTACTGCTCCATTTTTGCAACAGGCAAGTTTGATGTAAGATGACGAGTTTATTGTGAAATTATATATATTTTAGATGCCAGACTTGTGTCTGTAAGAGAGCTTAGAAACAAGATTATTTTAGGCTTAACTGACCATTGTGTTCTTTGTCAGCTTCCATTAAAGGAGATTTTGTCCCAGGCTGTATGATGTAAAAAAGTATCAAAGTGATTAGAGGCCATGTGCCATCTCCAACACCACCCTTCAACTTTTACTTTGAATATTCCTTCCTTCTCTGGTAGAGCCTCGTTTTACCTCACCCATATCAGTTAAGTTGTGTGTGTTTGTTCCCCTCCTCTGTCCAGCCGAGACTCTGTCCTATTATCATTCCCACAAATGCTGTTTATAAGTCTGGGTCACTCCCAAATGAGTCAGACAGACCTAAGTTTACTGTGTCTGCAGACAACATGTCGCAATACACAAGGGCATAATTAACGAGTGGGGGCACATGTCAAACGTCTTCAAGTAATCTAGCCATAAAAAATAGTATTGTTGAATTGCTTTTATTTTTTAAGTCAACATTTAATTTCAAGCGAGCACAGTCAATCCACCACTTTACCATATTACGTTCATTAAAGGTTTTAAAAAATGTCATTGTATAGTATAACATTAAAATGTTCTAAAAAAAAGTCATACTAGCATACTAGCATGTTATTAAAATACCATAGTATAGTATGTCATAAAAAATAATATTATTATATGTTTTTAGAAATGTCATAGTATAGTATTTCATTGAAATGCCATGAAAATGATCGTAGTATAGTATGCCAAAAAGACGTCATATTATAGTATGCCACCAAAAATTAACATAGTATAGTATGCCATGCAAATGAAAAAAAAATATATATATAGTTTAGTGGTCATAAAAATGTATTAAAAATGAAATAGCTAATTATGTCATAAAAAGTCATGGGATACTATGCCATAAAAAACTTCTAAAAATGTCATAGAACAGTATGCCGTAAAAATCTCAAAAGAAAAAATATATAGTATAGTTTATCATTATAAGTGATATTATGGAATGCTACTAAAAAATGTCAGAAAATGTCATAGTATTGTGTACTAAAAAGTCATAAAAAGGTCATTGCACAGTATACCATGAACATTTTGTGAAAATGTCCAACCATAGTATGTTATTAAACATGTTTAATTATAGGATGTCATAAAAAAGTAATAGTATATTATTAAAATTAAAAAAATGTCAAAGTATAGTATGTCATGAAAATACCATGACAAATGCCATAGTATGCACAAATACTTGCTAATTAACATTAAATTGTCATAAAACAAAATGTCATAAAAAGTCAAACAAGTCATAATTTAGTATATCATAGAAAGTCATAAAAACGTCATAATATAATATATCATTAAAAAGGCATAGTATACTATGTCATAAAAAAGTTTTTTAAAAGGTTGCAGTATAGTATGCCATAAAAATAAATAAAAGTTTGTCATTAAAAAAATCAGTCAATTAATCACATATAAAATGTATTATTAGGTGGTAAAATGTTTTTAAAAATGTCGTTGTACAGTATTTCATAACAATGTCAGAATAGGAGTCATAAAAAAGTGATCGTCTAGTATGGCATGAAAAAGTCATTGAGAAAGTAGTAGGTATTGTAGTTGTTTTAGTAATTGTATTTGATGTGGTGGTAACAGTCGTAGTAACAGATGTACAGTATGTGAATGTGATGCAAATTCTTATGCCTTCCTTTTTTCCACCAGCTGATTGCAGAGTTCTCAACCAATATTCTTCACATCTAACTCTTCTTCTACTTAATGAAAGTATTCTGATGCCTCACAAGTATCATTTCAATAAAATATTTTTTGAATATGTGCTCTTTGTCTATACCATATACTATACCAGGATAGTTTTAAGTTAAGATAGTTTTAATGGCATACTACACTATGATATTTTTATGACAATCTCTTGGTGACGTTTTAATGGCCTACTATACTATGATACTTTTTACTGTATTTTTAAGACATACTATACTATGGCATTTTTTATGGTTGCTACATTATATTTGTTACATTTTGTGGGATAATATACTATGATATTTTCATGACTATGTCACTTTTTAAGACATAAAATGTCATGATTTTACTACACTAAGACTTTTTTTTATGTCATAACTATACTTGCATATGCATTTTTTTGTGACATTTTTATTCCATACTATACCATGACCTTTTATGGCATTTTATGGCACACTATACTATAATAATTTTTTTTATGGCATGCCATTCTGACTTTTTATAACACATTTCTTACTATGACATTTTTACCACATTGTTATGCCATGCTAAATACTATGACATTGTATGACATACTTTACAATTACTTTTTAAGATAAGATAAGATAAGATAAGATAAGATAAGATAAGATAATCCTTTATTAGTCCCGCAGCGGGGAAATTTGCAGGCTTACAACAGCGCAGAGTAAAGTGCACACAAGAGACATAGTAGAAGACAAGATAAAAAATAAAAAAAATGAAAAATAAAAATAAAACAAGTATTATAAATAAGCAATAAAAAAAACAGTAGAAAAAACAATAACTGAAATATTATATTTACAGACAGAGAAAAAAACAAAACTATTTTAACTATTTTTAACTAGTATTGCACAGTGTAATGTGTAATGTATTGCACAGGTTTTTATTGTCATGTTATTATTGTCATGTGGTCTGCTGGGAGCAGAGTTGGTTGTGCATGTTTATGGCATGCTATATTATGATAATTGTACATTTAAAATGCATTGGTGCTCCTGACAAAGCTGAAGTAAGTTCTCCTTTGCTTTGGCGCAAGCATTATGTGATCCCACGCTTGTTGATGTTGTTCAGTGCAACGAGAACTTTGGTCCGTGTTGCAAATTCAACACGCACAAAAAGTTCCTACCGGTACCTGCGACCCAGCCTGTGTCTTGCCCTCTCATTGGCTGTCGCTCCCTGGCAGGTCCAGATGTTCAGTGTGCCAAGAAGGTGTCTGGAATAAGTCTGCAGTATATATACAAGGAAAGCCTCTCGCTCGCGCATTTGAACAGTTGACACGTGCTGTTCATATTTCTAGCGAGACAGTAACAGTGTAATGGCTCGTGGTGTCCTCACAGTAATATCCTTATTAGGCCCACAGAGAGAGAGAAAAAAGCCCTACATCTTCCCACTCCATTCTATTTTAGTATTTTATTCATTTAGGGGCAAATAAAGTTATATACAGTACCAGTCAAACGTTTGGACACACCTTCTCATTCAATGTTTTTTCTTTATTTTTATTTTTTTTCTACATTGTAGATTAATATTGATTAATATTAGAGAACATCCAGATTAATATTGTAAGACATCCAAAGTGAAACATTGGTTCCATAGTTGTGTAGTGAACATTTGATTAGGTTACACATATTGAGAGAGAGCATGCTTGGTTTATCCTTATTAGGCCCACAGAGAGAGAAAAAAAAGCCCTACATCTTCCCACTCCATTCTATTTTAGTATTTTATTCATTTAGGGGCAAATAAAGTTATATACAGTACCAGTCAAAAGTTTGGACACACCTTCTCATTCAATGGTTTTTCTTTATTTTTATTTTTAAAAAATGTTTTTTTTTTTTTTCTACATTGTAGATTAATATTGAAGACATCCAAACTATGAAGGAACACATATGGAATTATGTGGTAAACAAACAAATGCTCAACAAACCAGAATATGTTTTATATTTTAGATGGTGTGTCCAAACTTTTGACTGGGGTGTATTTTTTACCATTGTTCCAAGGCCAGGTTGGTCTCTGTGAGTGTAAATTTACAGAGACAACATTAATAATCAGTAGAAGACACAGAGCTAAGAAACACTGGCACTTATGTAAAAGATATGTATTCACCAAAGTATCACCTATCTGTAACTGATTCATAAGATAAGAGATAAGATAAGATAAGATAATCCTTTATTAGTCCCGCAGCGGGGAAATTTGCAGGCTTACAGCAGGCTTACATCTCCAGGTAAACAGCTGCTTTCCTCCTAAAGGACCAGTGTCCGGTCTGCCTGCAGTGTATGTTATTCTGTGTGGAGGGAGCAGAGGCCTAAAACTTGTTTTCCTCCGAATGAGCATTCAATCTTCACAGAACTCCAGATTAATGGATTATATATTTTTTTCACTTAATTTCCTTTATTTGCAGACGCAACACCTCACTTCAAATACTGAAATTACGAGAGTAGACAATATAATACCAAGTCATCTCGGTCACGTGTAGTGACTGCTTTACACAGCGACACGTTTAAGACCAGACGTATATCTCTAGCAGAGTTTCTGTCATTATGACTAATGCATCATGACAGAAACTCTGCCGGCCTAGCTATCTGATTAAAAATGCCCTGATTTGTAAATAAATATTTGGCTATCCTTCTTTGACAACAGATGGGCAAATGTGTTCCATGAGTCCCAGAAACCCCCCCCAAAAAAACGTAATCAGTCAACAGAAAATTAGAAAAGGGATAAACTGGACTGAAATAAACACATAAAATAGCTAGTTTTAAACTCGGACAAGACTCACACAAACTATTTGTACTTACTTCATTATCTTACTTATTCTGTCTTTTGTTCTAAAAAAAAGACTTGTTTCATCTTACTTGTAATGCTATTTATTCATCTAGATTGTTTTGGCGTTGGATTGTTAGAGATGTTGCCTTCTCTCCAATATAATAAGACTTTATGGCACTCGGCTTGTGTAGCACAAAGTGCCTAAAATATACATTTGAAAACTCAACAGAAATGTCTCTTTCAAGAAATCATAACCTGGTTACTCAAGATAATCCACACACACACACACACACATTGTTTTGAGCATTTCCTTGTCGGAACTCTTTTATTTCAACCACAGTTACGATATGTAGTGTAATAAGTAGAACAACTTGCATCATTAGGAAGGAAATTAGCTTTCCTTATCATATCGACACTAAATGGCTGTTTGGTGTTTTTCTTTCTCTGGAAACTCAGTAATACATTAGAAATCAATCTACACTCAGAGAGGCATGATCTGTTGCCATATTTTATGGGTTACACCCATTTCCTGTTTTCTTCACTGATAGAAGCTACATCGAAATAGGCCATACTTTCACTTTAGACACGTGTTAGGCATTTAAATGATACTCTAGAACTGAATTAATGTTTTATTATTATCATTACAACTTTATTGTTAGTGCATTAAGTCCTGGCTGCAGTCGAAACATTTTAAATAGTCATTAATGGGCTAACTGTAGATGGTCAGTCTGTGCTGCAGCATTTACTAATAACTCTTACAGGAGTGGATGATGACAGTGTAACATTTTGCTTGTCAGCTGATTTTTCATGCAACATGACAGCTAAGTTGAACTTTTGACTAAAGTCATAAAGAGGGTCAAAGTCACTTACCAGTGTCTCTCCCTTTTGTGAGTTTTTGTTTCGGTTTAGCCAGTTTGAGGGTCTTCTGATCTAAAGATCCTCTGTATGTCTCTCATGTCCGAATGCTGGCAGAGCAGTGGTGCAGCATGGCTCAGAGCAGTCAACCTGCTGCTGGTAGGCAGATTGAGGAAGTTCAGATCATAGGCCTCTCTTAGACAAGCCCCGACATGTCATCTGGGTCTGGTTGCTATGAGAAGCAATGGACTGTTGTGGAAGGGATCTACACAGGGCACTGAGCGCCACCAAGAGGTGGAGTGGAAAACCTGTCAAACCTTTCCTGTAACAAATATTTTTAAGCATGTGGTGTTGGTTAAGAGGATTTTTGAAAACGTTTGACGCACCGGTCTTTCAACAGCAGTATGTTATGAATGATAAAACCTAACAATATAATGTGCAAAGACTGTTGGGAACAGGGGATCAGCAAAACTCCAACCGTTTTTTTTAAACTTTAATGCAGTACTTGTATACTGAATGTTGCATTACAATAGTTACATTTAGCACCAATATAACTCTAATGGGGCTCCTTTTTGCGATATTTGTAACTAACACTTTGATTAAAAGAGGATCAATTTCAACTTCAAGAAGTAGGACAGAAAAAATCTACATTAGTGTTTAGTTACATCAACATAAGCAAGTACAGTTTGTTTTCTATCAGTGGAGAGTTGTACGCTTAGAAATACTGCTTTAATCCAGGCTCACAAGAAAATGTGTTTCTGTGCCTTTTCCTGAACACAGCCACTGAATCCATTCCGAGTGCCAGTGTGGAAAACAAATCGGAGCAAAAGAGTAATAACACAAGTGCCATGAAGTTCCCGGCACTGATGATTTTTTTGAACGAGGCCCCAGACAAAGCAACAGGCAAAGGCACACTCAATTGATAGTCAGAAGAATATGTTTAATAAAAATAATTAAACCTCAAATTTCCTCTATAGAACTTCATAGAAAGTAATCCAATAAATTACAAATGACTTTTAAGACGCATTTTCCTGCACTACATAAAGAATTATTTTGACTACACAGACCACAACTTCAAATATTACAACTGTCCAATGAAAAAAAAAAAACAGACAACAACTGACCAGGATATTAGGATATTATCAAGCTTGAAATCAAAATACAAAACCAATGATGCTAGTTTTGTCATCTCAGTGATTACACGGAAAAAAAAAACCTCCCTGTACAGCAGTAGTGTGTTTTGTCATTCCTCTTGCATATTGGTCATTGTTTACTTGTGTTTAACGCAGATTCAACACCGTCTCTCTAGCACTGGCAGAGCTTTGGGAGTCTTTGTACAGTACAACCTAGTAACAAAAATTAAAAGACAAGCAAAATGAAAGCAAAAAGTCCAATCTTACGTCTACAATTTTCTTCCCCCCCCCCCATTTGTGTCCTAAATAAATAGGCTCAGCACGGTCTTCAACCCCTAAAACCCATCGCTGCACAGCAACAAAAAGTAGCAAAAGTCATCAGATCAATCACCTACAGCAGAAGTAGCAATGGCTGGGTGTTTGCATAAGGGCACTACGAGTTAAAAGTCAGCAGAGGTGCAGATATACAAAATGACAGTGGCATGTTTAAGTTCAATGCTCAGACATAGAAAAATACTTGTACCGTTAGTAATAATATATATAAAAAAATGTGATGCATTTGCAAGCAAAACCCATGACGAGGTCTATATGTATATATAACAGGCATAAAAGGAAATCACTTTAAAGCAAAATTAGAAATCAATGCGGGTCTTCAGTCTTTGTGTTCAGACTGCGAGGCTGCTCATGGTTTCAGCCACTACAGAACAATGCTACAACAATACTTAAGGACTAAATAGACTGAGTTCATTCAGCGGGATCTCTGTTGTACCCAGTCCAAACAAAATAAATCTATTCTTTTTTTAAACTTGTATCTAACAGTCCACTGTGTAACAGCAGTCCTAAAGCAAGCACTGTTGTGCTAGAGAAAATTACAAAAGGTACTTCAGTTTGAGCGAACTCCAGTGTTTGTGTGTATCCTGGTTACAGCTGGACATGAACATGTGCAGGGACGATGAACAAAATGCACAAGCGTGGACACTGCGGACAAATCTGAGCTGTCAGACACACAGTAGTTGAATGAGAGCGTGAGGTACAGGATAAGGGCACTTCTACATCTAGCTGAAGCTCCATTCATCAGCAGAATGGAGTCAGGACAAAGTGAAACACACACAACCGAGCTGCAGACTCCCAGCAACACAAGCTGCTATTATTTAGCCCTTCCTGAAGCGAACCTGTCTGGCACTGTGTAAAACGTAATACTCAATGAACGACGATGACAATTACTACAATCTTAGCTTCTAAGGTTTTGAACTATTTTTGTGCTTGTGCTGCGTACGTTGTGAGAACTTTGGTAGACAGGTGGTCATGCGACACAGAATCCAAAGAACTGTAATTTCACCTAAATGTCTAATGAGATGTTTGAAGGTCTAAAACGCTTGTGTTAGTAGTTGTTTTTGACTACTGGTCACAGGTTTGCAAGGCGCCCTCCTAAATAAACAACATTCAGACTGGAATGTTATGGAGGCAGGAGATACCCGGTGAGAGGAGTCCAACCAGAGAAAAACCACAGTGGAAGCTCTCAGTAAAAAGAAAAAAAAGGCCTCTGACACACACATTCCAGCAGAGACAAGGACATTATGTACATGGACAGCCAAAAAAAAAAAAAAAAAAAAAAAAGACACCCATGCACGTGTACATCTGCACAATGAAGCCAATCCATCTAGCATAGCTGAGGTAAGATGCAGTTTAATATGCCGGGGTTGTAGTAATAATATCCACGTCATCAACAATCCTGAATTACTTCCACATAGAGACCACGAAACTAAGTCACGACCTCAAAGGGTCAAAGGGCAGTTTTTTGGCACACAGTAAAAGGTTGTTTTCTTTGCCCACAGCTCGAGGCGTTTATTAGACTCCGACGCTGTAGTCCAAACCAACAGATGTGCAAGTGAACGTGTACGCCAAGTGAGAGTAGCTAAAGTGCGCCTTGGACATGTTGTGACATGTTTGTAAGGTGATGGTGAAAATGAGGAGATTCTCAAATTAGATATCAATGTGAGAAATGAAACTTTTAGAAAAGAAATAACAGCAGAGAAATTAACTATGATCCATTTTGACAGAGTTAAGTGTGTGTGTTTGATTGAATAAGTAATGCTTTCACATTTTCCCACAATTCAAAGCGATAATAAAGCAGGAGCTTCGGGTAATTCAGTTTTCAAAAACGACGTGAACTGATGCAGAAACGAACCCAACGTGATATGAAGGTAAGTGAGGCTGCGTGACTTGTGCACTGGCGTGGAACGTGGCAGACAGTGAATCTACAGCTTCAGTGACATTCATTAGCTGCCCAAGTTATTGCTGACATATCCAACGTATGATCTGCAAAGCATAAGTGTCAACGAACCTGTAAAAGTACCGACTATTTACAAGAGAAACCAAAGAGTCCGTCAAGAGTCATTCCCCCGGCCCCCGACAATCAAAATATATTAATAGTACAGCTCAACGAGCATGTTGATGTAGTTTCACTTTTTTAATAAAATTAAATCCTGACATAATTACAATAATGCCGTTTTTTTGTTGCAATTGTACATAATTGTGGTTCACAGAGTTC
Organism: Anoplopoma fimbria; assembly: GCF_027596085.1. Lineage (NCBI taxonomy): Eukaryota > Metazoa > Chordata > Actinopteri > Perciformes > Anoplopomatidae > Anoplopoma > Anoplopoma fimbria. The sequence continues at coordinate 10,089,879 of NC_072450.1, forward strand.
AGAAATCTACTAAAGTCTGACATGCAAAATGTCTCAAAACAAGAGTGTACCTTGTGAACAAAACACTGAAATTTTATTTCAGTTCTTTTTAAGTCAGTTTTTCCTGTTTTTGTAAGGTTTTTGTAGTCTTTATTACACAACATTTTAGTTAGTTCTTGTATTTACATGTAAAGAAATCGTAACATAAGTGCTGGAAAATCCATATATATGTGAATATATGTATACATTTCTAGGCGATACATAAATAAATTTATAATTATATATTCATGGGTTCAGTCCTAATCACTAGAGTCTGAATCATCTGATGAAGAAGAGCTCCCAGTATCTGATGAAGATGACTCAGCTTTCCCCGAACCCTCAGGACCACTGTTCTCCTTTTGTTCTGCTGAGTCCTCCTCGTCGTCTTCTTCGTCTTCTAATGCCTCGTCATCCTCTTCTCCGTCCCTCTCTGCCACTAGCCGCGCTATCTCCTGTGCCGAATCCTGGGAGACTGCAGGCGGAGGAGGACGAGCGGGAGGAAGGGTGGGGTCACTGTTTGAGCTCTGCGGCTGTGTGGTAGACGCAGGAAGGTTAAGGCCTGGAGTGAGAAGCATCCCTGGGTAAAGCATACTGGAGAGTAACAAGGGGTTAAGAGACAGTGGGTGACCGGAGGCTGCAGAGGCAGCTGAAGCACTTTGTGGGGCGGTGGCAGAGGAAGAGGAGCTGGAAGTGGAGGAAGGAGTCGTGTTCGACCCCTCTGTCCTTTCTCCTTTGGTGTCTGAGGTGTGAGGGGCTTTAGAGGCAGACGGCTCTGCTGTTACACCGCTGGCGGTTCCCTTTGTCTTCTCCTCAGAGCTTCCTGCGCCCTCCTGAGGGGGCTTCCCAAGCAAGCTACTCATGCTAATCAGGTTTGGCAATCCAGCCATCCCAGACAGCATCATGGGAAACATGGCCGCCAGGTTACTTGCAGCCAGGTTGCTGGCGTCGGACGGCAGCCCCATCAAGCCCGCGGTGAGCTGCAGGGACTGTAAGCTCTGGAGGTTTTGCTGGAAGGCCTGCAGGCTGGTCAGGTCCATCCCAGAGAGGAGGCCGTTGGCCAGCAGGGGGTTCAGACCCAGGGTGGAGGCTGCTGGGTTGGGCGCTGCTGTGGCTGCCGCTGCTGCAGCTGCCTTGGCCAGAGGATTCTTGGGTCGTCGCCCACGCCGGCTCACCTCCTCAGGAACGATGGGTCCCGTCAGGATTCTGTCAAACATGCTCTCTGGGAGGTAACCCTGGAGAGGACATGGAAGATATATGCATGGTAAGTTTAATAGGTACACCTAGCTAACACTAATGAAGTCCAATAAAACAGCCCTGCAACAATTCAACAGCACCACAACCTACAGCCTTCAATAAAAATCACCTCCCTAAAACAGGTTATGGCCGTCGTGAAAGGATTTGTTGCTGGGCAGCTGTTTGAGTTTTGGCTGGGAGTAACTAATAAACGGGCAAATGGCTGTATATCAACACTGTTAAATGGCCTTTATTGATGTAACAGTTCTGGTCAAAGTTCTGATCTGATGAATGTGTTACTTTGTGACTCACCGACTGTTTGACCACGTCAGCCCATTCAGGTGGGACTCCGTACTCGGGGTTCTCCTGAAGGAACCGACACAGTTCCTTCAGAGGAGGAGCAAAGGCGCCACCAACCTACAAGCAAGATTACAGACAACATGAAACCAAAGTGGACAACAGGACGGATACATATTTTACATTTAGGAAATATACTGTTATCTAAGATGGGGAATGGCACTCTGACTGTCAACCTAAATAACAAATCAATAAATATCGCTTTCCTTTGCAGCCCAGTTTAAAAGGCGAAAGGAGTTTCTGATTTTCACGATAGTAAGACGTGTCCATTTTTTTTGTGTGTGACATTGCTGGCCATTAATTACATAGTTTGTGATTGTCGTATCACATTTTTGGTGTATTTGAGTATGTTCTCTACAATAACCACAGAAACACACCTTGCGGGCATTTCTCCTGTTGATGATCTGAACCCTCTCCTCTCCTGTCAGACTGTTCACATCAATCTTGTTGGGGTTCCTGCAGCGGTGCCTCTTCTGCTTGGGCCGCCCGTCCTGGAAGTGGAACTGCATTTGCATCTTATTCACACCCTGGACATAAAAATGGAAAAATAGTCATGTTGACAGAAAAATGTCAAACTGACAGCAATGTTCAGTACAGCATATTTATTCCATGAAATCTTAATTTCAACCATCTGTGAACATATTTGACATCTTTTTATATCCTACAACTGCGTGTCATCCGATCATGGGCATTTACCTTTAACATAACTATATCTTTAATTAACAAAAAAGTATTTTTTGGTTAACTTTCCTGTAACGCCACACAAACCTTGGATGCTATAGAAAACAAATAAATAATGGACTCACAGGGATAAAAGCTCCTGTGTCCGCCACAAAGCCAGGGTGCTCTAATAGCCACTGTTCAAGATCATTCCTCCTGGGAGCATCATCCCCAGCAAGCCGGGTGCCATCTTTGAGGTTGATGACAGGGACCCTGCTGTCGGTGTCCGAGGGGACCTGACTGGAGCTCTGGCTGAAGCCCGCCACAGGGGCCACAGCCATGCCCACCTGGCCAATACCGCCCCATCCTGGAGGCACCTGGAGACACATGAGCACAAAACAGTGTTTTATTTTTTTTTTTTACACTGCAGTACTTTGTATACAGCACACTGGGGCAAACAATTACTTTCTTATTATTCATGCATTGTAATGTGTACAAATCACCATCATTTCCTATTTAAAGCTCTGTGGTACCATGAACTGGTATTATGGCACACCAGCTCCTAAGATGAAGAAGAACTGCTTACCGGATCAGGAACAGGAGGGACTCGGCCCCTGTTCATGAAGAGCAGGTCCATCCCCTCCACGTTCTTCCTCCTTCCCCTCCGCCTCTTCACCATTGGCTGACCGTTCAGCCTCATCTGACCAGTATGACCTGGAGGCACTGCAGAGGAAGCACCCTGTTAGCTGTGAACCACTGTGTCAAGTTTAGCCTAACTAAAAGTGAAACGATGAAGCCTTGAGATACACACGTCTTAAATATTGGGCACGTTCTCTTTTTGATTAAATTAGCTCTTTAAGACTACAGTAAGTTATTTTATGAAAAGGTTAGATGATATATTTCCAACTGACCACGTACATTTTTCTACTATGTACATGTCTGTGTAATCAAAGCCAGTAGGGCTTAAGAAGACGGCTAGTGTCTCTGCAGTATTCAAAGTCACAAAAACAATACTTTGCTGCCATCTAGTGGTGGTAGAGCTAAACAGGATGGACCATCTCTCTCAACACATTCTGCATGCACAGGTCTTATGGTATTTGCTGCATTTCAAATAAACACACCAGTCTGGAAGCTGCACTGAGGCTTGGTGATGTCAGCCAGGCCTGTGTCCGAGGCGCTCTGCAGCTCATGAAGCCGCGCCAGGTACTGCTGCTGGGCCTGGGGGCCCTCCTCCGACTCCAGGGGCCTCTTCAGAGGTACACCTTGTTTCTGGAAGGTCAACTTCAGACCTCCCTCCTGCTTTACACACAGAAAAACAAGGTGTTGGATGCATCTCGGAAGATTTATGGTCACAGTCGTCTTCTGTTTTGAGAGTTGTCTCTGCCTGTTTGTCTAATCCAGTGTTTTAAGGATTTTTCATATATCTAATGCTATATACTCGTGGGTATGTTTTTTTTTTTTTACAATTGAGTAATAAATGATCATTTCATTTATAAGAATTTCTTACAATAAAAGCAAATATTTTTGGGTACTTCCTTGTTAGTAGCATTTGGACACATGAAAACACAGAGGGTAGAGGCCAGTAGTGCAGTGGGTGAAGTCTATCCACAGTTTGAACTGAAGTGGGAAGCCATGCCAAAGAGATGCTGTCAGCATATGAAGATTGAATAGGTAACAAACAGCAGGTGTCTGAGGGTTTGCGATGGTAAAAACCATACAGTTTTGGGAAAGAATCCAGCACAAAAGCAAAGAATTAATGGAAGAAAAGCCAAAGGCCTGCCAAGTTAATAGCCACGTCGCCTTGAAGCATATTAGAGAACACCCACAGCCAAGGTCTCCATTTCAATCAGATTAGAAGCGAGCCCCCTTCAGTCTAGAGAGGCTTCAAACCGAACCTTATTATATTCTCATGACTGAGTGATTTGTGCTCATGTAATCACAGCCTCAAAGCCCAATTCAAACTGAGTGTGTGGGAAATGAGAGGAAGGCTGCTATTAAATTAATCTCTCCTCCTGCCAGGCAGTGAAAACCACTAATCATCCCCAAAGGAAAGAAGGAAGAAAAACCAGTGAAACATGCTGAACAAGGCAGCTAGCACCGGTCATGGCAGCGGAAGTGGCAGGGTCCTACGATTAGGGCGAAGCGGAGGGAGGAGGGGAGGAAGGGGAGAAATCAACATACATCGTTGAGTTTTACTGAGAACTCCTTGTTTTCTGCAACATGCTTGGTCACCTTTGACCCCTGTGGTGAGGCAGAGGGGTCCTCGCACAGGCTGTTGGCGTTGTCCAGCAGCTTGGTGGTGTAGAAGGAGGCCACTGCACCTCCAGGCTCGTAGACCCGACGTGTTCCGGGCCACTTGCCCTTTAGCACCGCCTGGCAGATGCTGTCCAGGCGGTTGATGATCACGCGATCCTAAATGAACAGCAGAGACAATCAGCACACTGGAACTCTGTGAAATCAGTTTGATTTCCCTTATTACCACATATATGTTCCAGGCTTTTGTATTGGGGTTTTTTCATGACTTATGATCATTTAAAAAAATCAGAGACAAATACTTTTCATATTTAATTCAATATTCCCCTTTAGTTGAATACTTGATTTGATGTCTTGTTATGTATCAGTGACTGGACTGGACAGTGACTGGATTTAAAATATGACCAGCAGTTCACCTTTGGCCAGTAGGATGCAGCGAGCATGTATCCTCCTCCATGGAAAGGATGTGAGGAGTTGTTGGTGATGCCGTTCTCGGCTGCATGCGTGTCTTGGGTTTCGTCCTGCGTCGTGCTCAGAGACGCCACACTGTCCTCATCAAAGCCCTTCACACTTGTTGCTGCAGGATCTGATAACATCACAGGACACAGAGACGGACATTAGTGACACACTTAAACCTAAAGAGAGAAAGTGAAGTCTGCTACTTCTTGCGAACCATTTTACGTATTGTGTAATATATTGATGTATTGCCCCTCCAGAGACAAAAAATGTAACTATACACATTGTATATTTTATTTACACCATCTAAATGGTCAGTAATTTAGTGAAATATATGTCTTTGCGTCAAACAAAATATGAAATATTTTATCAGAAAGAGTTTGGGTTTGAGGTACTCACCTTTCTTCTTCCCTTCCTCTCCTTCACTTTCACTGTCATCAGAAGATGAGGAGGAGGACGATGATGATGAAGAGCCAGAGGAGCAGGATGATGAAGAGGAGGAGGAGCTGGACCCGGAATGGGACGAGGAAGAAGAGGAGGATGATGAGGTGGAAGAGGAGCGCGATGAAGAGCTTGAGGAGGAGCCACCTGAGTCGGACTCTGAGCCGTGCCTGGCCTCTCTGCGACTCCTCTTGCTGGCCTTCTTAGGTTTACTCTCGGAGGAGTTGGGTGTGAGCGGTTTGGTTCGTGCCGCCACCATCAGCTTCTCTTTTTCATTCGCTTCAGACAACGGCTCCAGACCTGTGGGAGTAGCAGGTGCTGGAGGAGGGCTCCAACTCTCCCCCTGCTTCTCCCGGCCCTCCTCCCCCTCTGAGGCTGGTTCCACTTTGGGTACAACCCCAACGGGCTCCATGTCTCTCTGGGCAGGCGGAGGCAGCGGAGAAGCTGTCAACACTGAGCTGGTGGCCTGGCACTGAGGGTGTAGGAGTGGGGTGGGTGTGCGTGATTGCTGCTGTGCAGTTTTTGTTTGGCTGTAGTTGCGTTGTGCAGCCATGAAGCTGAGCTCGGGGTCTCTCAGAATGTGGTAATCTGTGCGGCTGACGCCATGTTTGGCAGCTCCCACTAGCAGGTCACGGTCATGGGAACCAGTCTCCCACCAGACGGGCAAGTCAGAGCTCATCTGGCACAACGGCAGGCGCTCGTAGAATAACTGATGGCACAGAACCTGTTCCCTCACCTGGCGAAGCAACTCTACTCTGTACAGTGTACGAGACGCTCGCTCCTCCGTGATGGGCTGGATGGTCAGAGACGTATCCACCGCAGAGTCTGGGACAAAGACAGAGAAGGAGGTGTGAGAGAGAGAGTGCGCAAGAGTAAATAAACGTTTTTTTACAGAAACAACCCAAAGGCCTGTTCCTGTCTGGAGTGAAAACAGCACACTGTTTGTCTTTCTACAAATGATTAACCTTATCAGCCTCTCCACCTCAGCATTGCTGAGCCAGCTTGTTTATTAAGGTGCTGCTGACCTCTCTCCAAAATCAAACTATTTACAGACATGAATTAGTGTAGGTCATACTGCAATAACCTGAAGCCCTTCTACTGACATTCTCTTGTAGATGTCTCATTAGGGCATTATACAATGAAATATAAATACACATTACATTTTAATAGGACTGCTTGGAGTCAAAAACAACATAGAGATTTGGTCTTCTGAGTTTCCACACTTCCTCACTTAGTGTAAGGTGTACAGCTAACGACTTGTGTGTGTGTGTGTGTCTACGTGTGGTAATAAGCAAGTAGATTTCTGACCTCCCTCTTTGGGTGGCAGGCGACACACCCTTCGGCACATGGCGGTAAAAGCACACAGGTATTTCTGCAGGCTCTCGTCAGTCTTCTTGTGCAGCCGAGCCATGGCCCTGAACTTGGTCCAGTCGAACCGGCCGAGGTTTGGGTCGAAAACAACCCCAAAAGTGGAGACCACGCGGTAGAAGTCAGCTTCTTCTCGCCTGGTCCATCTGGGGAAAGTGAGAAATGCACCTTGAAGTAACAATTTCCATACACTGTAATCTTTGATATTTCTTCTCAGTGATCAAAACTCCCAAGATGCATTTTTATCTCTTAGCCAAACGTTGACCCGCTCTATGTTCTGACCTTTGTTGCCGTTCAAGCTTAGCTACCATCTTGGGGTTGAGGGTGTCGTTAAATGAGGGCGGCAGCGGACAGAGTGGAGCAGTTATCATCATGGTCGACGGAGACTGAGATTGAGTCTGGTGGACCTGGTGGATCTGGAGAATCTGCCGGCTCTTGGTGTAGCGCTGAGAGGCTGTGATCAGTCGCCTCAGTCTGGCTGTTAGCACCGAGGGTGAGGGCCAGTAGGAAGATCCACCTCCCGTCACTGGAACTGCGTCTGGATCAGAATAACATACAGTTAAAAGAACAGTCAAAACCCCCAAATCTGCATGCCATTATTTCTATGTTTGTTTTAAATTTTTCTAGGAAGCATGTCGTGCATGGGTCATTTTCATCCTAACTTCAAAATTCTCAACTTTTCAGATTTCTGCCGTCTGTGGGAAGCCTGTATTTAAAACCATCATAGTAATGATAATCCACTGTGGATTACAAACATCTAATCCTCACCTCCGGCGTTGTCAGTGACAACCAAGTCTCCAGGAGAAGAGGCGTCATCCTGCATGAGAAGACAGTGTGTGTTTATGGCAGGACAAAACGTACTCTTTCATTATTTCATTATATATCACAAAATGAGCTTAAATACACAGGGGGGATAATTCCATATACTAGTCAGATTTATGTGCTTAATGACAGGATCAACATGCACCATTGGTTCACGTGGACTTACCTCCATATCGTCCTTCAGCAGAGCTGGAGCAGGCTTGTACTCTGGGTCATCCACATCACTGAACACACAGATGACGTTTGTGTCAGTTTTGACAGTTGACAACTTATGTGACACATAATGTTTTGAAATATCTAAACTTAAGCAAAGCATATTAAAACAAAAAAAAAGTCACAAAATGTTTGTACTGACCCATCCATGAAATCGTTGCCTCTCTGTTCTGCAGCGATGGCCTTCTCATCCGGTCGCCCCACACGCTCTAGGAAGCACAGGGTAGGGTCTGCACGGAGCGTGTTGTACTTCTCATAACCTTGGAGTGCACAGGAGGTAAAGCAAATACGAAAAAAGTTAGCATAACGCATGGAAACTCTTAGATAGGGACCAGGAAATATACACAACCTGGGTCATTTCCCACAATCACCTGGTATCAAAGGTTAACTTACAGACACTGAAAATAGTGAAGCAAAAATGATAAGTTAATTCTTTTTTTGCCTTTTTAAAGCAATTGGTCTTAGAAAAACTTAAATACTGTTATATATATATATAGTTACTTGTTTAATAGCAGGTATTGACGTTCCCCCATTCTGTAAAGTGACCACAAATGCTTTTAGAGTATAGTCGAGACTAGTTGAGTTTAATTTCAACTCTAGGGCACACATTTCTTATTGGAGTACCCTATTAAAAAAACAAGTCACAGTAGGAGCTGCGGTTTCTCACCATGCTTATAGACACCCAGCAGCAGACACTTGTCACAGATGGCATCCCACCACAAGGCTGGCAGCTCCGAATGGTCAGGGTCTGGCACCCAGATCTTTATCTCACTGAAGAGAAGGAGGAGGACATTGAGAAAGATATCATGATGGAGAATATTTATTGATGAGAACCATTTATTTACATTTTTTATCTGCTACCATTGGCTGTATTAATTTGGGGTTGGAACACCAACACATAGCTCCCCCTGAAGTGCTTTTATTATGAAACAACAAAACTGAATTGTGAAACAATAAAAGCCTCCTTTAACTTTTTTTTTTAATGGTGATTTTCTTGTTAACAGCTGTTTTTATAAACCATTTTCAACATCGCTGTTTAAAAGCATTCAGAAGATAAAACCTCCCTCTCTTTCACCAGCAGGTGGAGCTCTGCAACCTTCTTATTCATTTAGCTGATCAGTTCTTCCTTCAACAGGTTGATACCATATGCTAATGACCATGAATCCATCTGCTCAAACTATTCCATTATCTGAGCAGGTCTGGAATTCTACAACCACACTAGGCAGCGTTGGGTAACATCTACTGTTTTACATTGGTTAAATAAAGTGATTGTGTTTTAAGAGCTTTAAAAAAAAAAAAAAAAGGAAACAATGATAAAAACAAGGCAAGAGTAAGAGTATGTAAGGTAAGGTAAAGTCCGCTCACCTGGAGTCCACGCCGTCTAGCACGCTCTGGGCCTGGCTTCCTATCACCTCTTGTTTCAGGTAGTAGAGCATTCTGACCCTGAGCAGCACCCTGCATAGAGAAAACCCACTGGTCACAACAAAGCCCTGTCCACGCACAAACGCTGAGCGAGCAGAACCAACACACGCGCTGCAACTTGTTGAACACAATGCCAATGAGTGAAATGAGTGAGAATTTCATCCTAAAATTGCCCTGAATAGCCCTTGTCCTATCATTTCACACAAACAGCATACACTCTACTGACTTTATGTTTAATATATCGGTATTGTAGGATTTTTTTTACAGCCATTAATCAATAAATAAATCGGCCTTATGAATTAAGTTGGTGAATTATAGTTCCACTGAAGTTGACATTAGTGTATTGACCACATAGGGAGTCATGGGCAGCTCCAAGCCCCGAGGACTGAATGAACAGACAACCGTCTCTCTCCAGTCGTCATGTGGTCGTGCTCTGGCAGTAGATGAAGGCTGGGAAGTGGAGGCTGACAAGGTAGCGAGAGGCTGACTCACAGGGGAGACATTAGCTCTGTGATGCATGATCACACATAAGAGCCAGCGGGCTTTGAGTGAAGACGCAGTGAAGTGGTGGGAGCTGTGGTGCGCTGGTGTGCCAGGCTCTAACGTCTAGTATGCCTTGAGATTTTTGCTTAAAGTAGAAAGCTCATTCTGTGTAATGCTTTCGTCCAAACACAAAATTATTTGATATCCCATCTTGTAAATTCAGCTGTTGGAAAAATGTGGATTTCTGGCATGAGGGTAAAATTCTCCGTGGGGCATCGCTATTATTGTGGAGTTATTAGCGGTCCTATAATTACTCTTTACAGAGTGGTTACATCTCAGAGGATACAGTATTCTCCACTGACATTGCCAAATGAGCAGAGAAATTTGGGAAAAATGGAAATTGGCATATCCAGCTTTTCTGAAAGAAGCCCTTAAACCTGTTGTGTCTGAACACTGACATTTCATAAATAAGACTAAGAATATGGAGAGTGAAGTAACCCCTTTAAACAGATTTTTTTCTTCTACTCTGTATTTGCAGCCACAAAAAAAAAGAAAAATCACTATCACATTCTGTAAACCTGTGGCCTCTTCTCCTACCAAGGTTTCTCTACAGCGCTGCACTTTTTTCAAGAACACTGTGAGAGTTGTAGACTGCTGCTCTGAGATATAGCATGCCAGGCATTCCATCTTTTTTTATGATGTAATTCAGCTAAATATTGTTATAAATTAGCTACAAATCCTTCCCTGATGCACTGACAGGACAAGGAAAAACTGCAGGGCTCCCAGGTCTGTCCGTCTGCCGGAGTGATGGATGTCTGTGGTGACTGGTCTGGACTTGTGGCTCTGGTAAATCAAAGTCTTGAACTTCCTCCCTTTCCCTCCTCCACCCTCCACTCTCCTGTGTGACTGGACGCGCCCAGAAGCAGCTGCTGCTTCCCCTGCCTGTCAGCATAGCCCTTCATCACTCCCCTTCCAAGCCTTTGTTAGTCTGTGAGTGTGGTTGTGTGTTTGTGTGATGTGGTTCACTCAGAGAGGCAGCAGAGGATCTCAGCACAGTCATACAAAGTCTTTCAGAAGCAAATAAGCCAAGTATGCATGACATGAGTGGCATGAAAAGAATCCCTCATGGTCTGTTCACAGAAAACAATCCCTCAAAAACCAGCGTGACGGGAAGATACTGAGTCACAGACACAATTCTGATTCAAAACACACATAAACCATGAAATTTTGATGTGCCTTCTCAAAACTGTGTCCTCCATGTCAAAGCCGATTTAATACTCTGTTTCACATCTTTACTACAGTATGCAGCAAAGAATATTTTTATATTCTTACAGTAAATATACAGTAACAAGCACACACAATGCTTGAGAAACAAGAAATTCACAACAAGATGAGCCTTGGTCACCAGATGTTGATCCTTCACACTTATCAAAACTTTTGAAAACTGTCAGAATCATTTCTCACTACTTCTTATAATTTCCATTCCTGCGTAAAATTCTTACATTTACAGTCCTGTTCAGGAAGGCAGTGAACCCCCCCACCCCACCCCACCCCCACCAGTCACATTCCAGGTCCTCGAAGGGAAAACGCACAAGTCAGCAAACCCTGCTGACTGCGTGTCCCCATTTGCCTGGCGTGTCACATATCAGACAATCCCTGGATTCAGCACAACTGGACCCGGGACACAATGGAGAACTTTCTATGGAAGCTGCAGCGCTCTGCGTCCAAAGCCCCCACAGACACAAGCCCCCTTTTTAAAACGGAGCAGCCATCTATTTTGGCTTTATATCGCAGCGGCCCATGTTTTGATAGCAGCCATCTTTTTTTCCCCTCTGTCTGTAAATAAGAGAGATCTACGACGGCCATTAGCTGGGCTGAAGTCTCATTAAGAATCGTATCAGTCAGCTGGTCTCGATGAGATCACGTCCGTTAATGAATCAGTCTACTGTCGGCTCCAACGGACATTTTTTAGTGCCTCCTAATTACTGTGGCTTTGAGGTGCCCCAGTTAAAATTTGAGCCATGTGCAAACTGTATATTCAAACACTTTGAATTCATTCCATTAAAAATAATCCGATACAATCTGTGCTAGAAGAGAATAATGACCACCTGCCATGAAAGTTTAAACACGGACACAAGAACACACACACACCCTCAACCCACAAGACATACAATAAACCAACCATAGACTTTTAGTCACCCTGTGCACTGTTATCAAGTTAAATGCACGACTATACGATATTACAACTATCTCTCCCATCTAGTGACACCATTTTAGATAGTCAAAAAAATATATGATTGATATGATATTGCTGTTACTACTTCTGCTTTCTTATAAACAGCTGCTTTCTTAAACAGTTTAAGATGTCGGACCACAATCTAATTTATTGTCTCCCTCAATGAAAACTGAGGTGGATTTAAGTAACAGCAATTTTAATTCTAAGTTGAATTTACAACGTAAGGATGAATAAGGGAACACCTACTTGTTGCAGTGGTGTTTGAGGTGTTTCTTGTAGCCGTCGTCCTGAAGCATGTGCTCTGGGTTGTGTTTCCTGAGCCACTCAGCTTTGTGGATGTCAAAGGAGCTGGACTGGGTTTTCATCTTCTTACCCTTTCTGCCACGAGGGACTGGAGCGGACAAACCTATCGGAACAAGAGGAGGTTGAGTCATACATGCAGTATAGGTTATGAAACAAGTTTCCCAAATCCCACTCAGTCCAATATCATGCGCTGCTGTCTGTTGTGATAAGGCCAGCTAAATGTAGGTTGGATGACTCACCCAGGTGATTCTGCAGCTCCTTGGTTTGTCCGTCCTCAGTAGGGGCTATCAGGTCCCACATGAAGCTTTTGATTTTGTCATCTCCACGGTAATGGACCAGGCAGTAAGACAGCAGAGCCCTGCATATGGACTCCACATCCCTCTCTGTCAGCTGCTTCTTAAAACGCCCATGATTGAGAATATCCTTCCAACGACCCCACCTGGAAAACGAGAGGGACAAGCGAAATTTAAGAAAAGCAGGCTCAGATTAAAATCACTTGACAAGCTATAAGACTTTGATGACACTATTGTGAAATTCAACATGTAATTGGCGTTACTATTATAGTATTGATTTGATTATTTTCAATATCATTACTATATTAGTAAAGCCATCTTGGAAATCCAACAATTGACTGATACAGGAAACATAATTCAATTACACATTGTCAGAATTCTGTTTAAAATCACCAGTTCAGTCGTATCTATGAACAAGATCAGTACAGTTGCTATAAATGGCTTAAACAATTTCCATAGTCTTACCCATAAACAAGTAGGTTCTTCTCTACTCTGAAGCACTCTGTGCGTCCATAGTTGTTGAGGCGGTCGTGGTTTCGCCTGAGCTTGGGCTTGGTGTCGTCACTGTCGCTGTTGCCCTCTGAAAGCTCTGCCAACTCGTCCTTGGTGGCACTGAACGGCCTTGTCTGCTTTCTGACACGAGGAGTGTCGATCACCAAGCTGTTCTGTAGCGAGGGAATGGAGGGGAGACAAAATTTCAGCAAAGGGCTTTCAAGGTTTATGACAGATAAAGGAAGGCTGCAGCCCCACTGGAGGTCCAGCCATTATGTCTTTACTAGATGCAACACATCTTTGTGAGAAAAGTTCTTATTAACATCATCCTCTGTATAATGGATTATTTGTGGTGAAGTACATACTCTGCCGTTTGCCATATCCGCATCAATGTCAGCCTTTTGGGCCCATTTGTCCCAGAAGTTTGGGTCATCCAGGGAGATGTCTGTGCGGTTTCCGGACGCCACAAAACTGGCCTGAAAGCAGACGTGAATATCATATCAAAACATAATCATATCATGTCAAAAAAGCTGCTCTTGGTCCAAAATAAACAACAACCAGTGACCCGTAAAATGTTAAATGAAGCCGTCCCTAATTGATTAAGTTTCAATTTACATAATTTAGTGTTAGAGCAGCCATATTATCCATTTCACTCACCTTAGCAAAAGTGGATCCTCGTCCCTCAGACTCGATGGTGATGGTCTTTGTCCTGCGCTGGAGGATCTGATCGATATCTTCCTCACAGAATTTGGCCCCTTCATCCTCCTCATCCATGATGGCCCCGTAAGCACCACGACGCAGCAGATCCTCAATCTCCTTCTTAGACAGCTGCTGCTGCTGCGCTGCCTGAGAGGTACGGAGAAGGAGACAGACATTTAGGGTCAAGAAACCATATATGCAACAAATACAAATAAACGATTAAGGCCAAACGGACTATAAAAAGGACTTGATGTGCAAATGGAAACAGAATGGAATATACTAGAACACAATACCTGCAAAACCCAAAATTAGGTTAAAGACAACAAACATGTTGGATTATTATAATCATAATATCTGTAGCCCTATATCTAACCCCTCCAGATGTTTTTTATGCAAATATGTTCAGGCAGACCAGATGTGGAGACCTGCTAATAGCTCAACCTCCTCATACTTCTGCTAATTCTCAGAGGACACCAACTGTAGCAAAACATCCACCTACACACTTCAAACACTGTTGACACACTCCCTCACAACGAGATTAGACTCTAATAGGATCGGTTACACTCACTAAATTTCACTACATTTTAAGAGTGAGCTCCAAGTTTTAGGGGTTTGTGAACGGTTCTATTTTCTTTGCTTGGCATCTTGTTGTTGTGCGCCATCTCTTACAGTGTTCCTCTGATATCATTGAGGACTGATATCAGAAATTGTTGACTTTGTTATTGTTGGAGAGACTATTGGAAAAAGAAAATTGTCCTTCATTTCTATAACAGCACTTATTCTCACACAAATGGTTACAGGAAAGTCTGAGTTGGTGAAAATAAAATACTTAAAGGATAACCCGCTCTACCCACTTTTTTAAGAATTAAGTTAATTAATGTGACACTAAACTGAGTAGCAGGAGAATAAGCCGGGAATAGTAAACAAACAATGAATGAAAAATATCGATACATAAGTTTAGTGGGTATGGTAGAGGTATTGAGTAGATAACATCGATAACAAAAAGAATGGCAATAAAAAAATATGCAAACAAGCTCTATGATTAGCACAGTGCCGCACCAGACTTTTTCCGTTTCCTGCTCGTTTTTGTATTAATTTGATGACGAGATAGTTGAACTGAAATCAAATTAATGTCTCGCCAAGATCATCTTGTGAAATGAACGGCTTTCATCACAAGCACTGTCTGAAAACAAGCACCTCTCTGAAAATGAACTGAACATAATTTACATTACTAAATGATTAAATTCCCCATGTTGATTCTAGACCATTTGGACGATTCTCAAAACGTACCCCTCCCCCGGCACCTCCACCCAGGCTGTTATCTCGGCCACTCATGCTCTGCAACACTGCTTTGTCCAGGCCCAGCTTGAGGCTGGCTCGATCAAACATTTCTCGCTCGTACGAGTTCCTGGTGATCAAACGGTACACCTTCACTGCCTTGTTCTGACCGATCCGATGGCAGCGCGCCTGGGCCTGTGAAGGGAAGAAAAACAATGTAAGTGAGTAAAATGTACTGCACATAAAGATTTTCTGTTGGTATCTTTGGTTTGCCATAAATGTCTTCTGATCCTAAATAATGTAAATTATTGAGGGAAATTTGCATGTGGTCTTGATTGGACACAGTATAAGGCACTTTTTGTGGTGATGAGTCTTGTTGGTAGGTGTTTACATGAACAGATGTTTTAGAGTGTCAAAAATCTCTAATGTCTGCACATTAATGGGACTAATCTACTACAGCACTATGTTGCACCTACTGCTGAGTGAGTCTCTGTGTGCGGTTGTGTCGTACCTGCAAGTCGTTCTGCGGGTTCCAGTCTGAGTCAAAGATGATGCAGGTGTCTGCGGCTGTGAGATTGATTCCCAGCCCACCAGCTCTTGTGCACAGAAGGAAAACAAAGCGTTCCGAGTCCGGCTTACTGAAGCGGTCGATAGCTGCCTGCCGCAGGTTTCCACGAACACGTCCGTCTATTCGCTCATACAAGTACCTGAAACACAAAAAAGTGAACCATGATGTATATTGCAATTACTGATTGAATACATGGCTTACTCTGCATTTCTTCACATTGACCTTCTGCACATACACACTTCTGCACATGCACTACACTATTATCTTCACAAAACTGTACAGCTCTCTCAATCCAAAATAGTTATGTTTATATTTGTTATAGCATATAGTAACTATAGTAGTAGTAGTCTTTTTAAAATTTTATTGGAATTTTTCTATTTTATACATTTGTTCCGGACTCCTGCAGTACTTTGCCTGTATTTTAATTTTCTTAAATTGTTTCTTGTATGCACCAAACACCAAGGCAGATTCCTTGTATGTGACTAACCTACTTGGCAATAACTCTGTTCTGATTGTGAAATTGAGTTTTAGGTGAAAGTGTAAGCAAACATCAAACATCAATATTTTGATCATGTTTGTGTTTTCCTGTAGAGTTTGATTTAGTGATGGCTTTAAAATAACACATTTTTACTAAAGTACTTATGAACTGGGTTTCATATTTACCCAAAACCTAACTTTCATTTTGCTTCTCTTCTTCACCTGGAAACGGTATCCTAAATCGATCGATAAAACTGTTTCTTCCAGGAGTGGTTATATGCTCTTTCATCTTTGTGTCCAATCTCAACCCCTCCCACATCCGACCCCCTGACCACCCCAGGGTAATCCACTTCCAGTCAGGGAAACCTCACTGAAAACCCTTCTTGTCTAAATGTAGCGGAGCCCTGAGGGCTTCTATAACCTGCTGCTGATCCCTGTCTGAGGTCTGTAGGTCTGTACTGCACAGCACCACACATGTTTACAATAGTTTAGGTTTGCTCCAGCTGCTGGTGTTGTGGGTGGGGGAGAAAGAAATTGAGAGAGAGAGAGAGAGAGAGAGAGAGAGAGAGAGAAAAAAAAACATGAGAGCAACAAAAGCATCTATGGAAACCCCAAAAAGTCCTAAAGTAAAAGTTGGGAGAATATAATAAAATAAAGAAAACTCTTATATGTTAGAATCAAAATCCTAAATGCCATTAAATTTAAACCCTTATGGCTTGTTGTTAATCTTTCCCCATGTAAGTCTTGCTAAAGGTTCCTGACCAAATCACTCCATCTCTTCTTATGGGACTTTTGGGCATTACTTAACACAGCTGGTGACACAGACAGAACCAGACACACACAGAGGGAAGCATAGTGATTCTCATAGCACTTTGGCAGAGCCTTGGTTGTGTTTAGAAGCTTTATGGCCGTAATATAAGTCAATATCATTGTCCATCATCTCTATCAGTAACTCCTGTTCTCTGCGATGGGGAAACTTGCTTTTCTCTCTTTTCTTTCACTCTACTTTACAGACCTACACATCATACATTTTTCACAGAAAGACAGAGAGATACTAATTCCAACTAGTTAGGCTAGACAAACAGGTTAGGTGAACTGGAGACTGTAACACTATCATACCTGTGTGTTTGCATGTTGCATGTGGGTACACTGCCTATTATCTAATGCATGCTATAATATGTTACAGCACCTTTTGGCCTAAGAAAGGATATATGGATGCAGAAATAAATGGATGAATGGATGGATGTGTTGTTTTGACTCATTTGATGTGATGAAACACAAGGCTCCATCTCTCTAATCACTAATGCCTCTGCTGCAAACTACTTTCACTGGCAATTGACTGTCATGTATTGCATGCTAGGACACACCACTATAGACATATTGATCCTAACCATTTGCAGCGATATGGAGTCTGATCATCCTTTACAACATGTGTAGCAGCTAATGAGTGTTCCCAGTGAACTGTACCACTAATTTGGTGCTTTCCTTTGAATCATAACAGATCTAATAAAGCCAGAGAATACGATTGACTTTTGTTAACAATTAAAAGAGTCATATGGTGAAGGACAAAAACGTATGTGACGAATCTTATGCACAAGTCTTTTTCAATTGACAACAAACACATCATCATCTGTTACTATTACCTTCTCTGAATGAGGTAGTCTTCCAAGATGTCAAGGCAGCGCACCATCTGGGAGAAGATAAGCACCCGGTGCCCTCCGGCCTTCATCTTGGGCAGCAGTTTGTCAATAAGCACCAGCTTCCCGGCGGACTGCACCATAGCTTGCAGGTGAAAGTCCATTGCGGTGGGGCTATACACCTCCCTGAAGTCCTCTAGGATCTTCTCCTCTGCTCCTGACATGGCAAAGACAAAGCTTAATCAGCAAGTTTTTCATGATTTCTTTTTTTTTTTAAACCAGATCTCATTTCCCTTAATGTGCAATGTCCACTCTTTGTTTGATCTCTGACGAATCATTCGAGGTATCAAATTTTAGTGAGCACCTATATAATAAACCTTTAAAAAAGGCTCCAGCTTACCTTTGATGAGGTAGGGGTGGTTGCAGCACTTTCTCAGTTCCATCATGGTGTTGACCAGGTTGGGCATATTTGCCTGGCCAGCTCCTTTAGCCAGGAAAGAGAAGTTCCTCTCTAGGATGGCGCGGTAGTATTTCTTTTGAATGTTGGTTAGCTCAACCTCGATGATGGTTTCTTCTTTAGGAGCCAACTTCTTCTCCACGTCCTCCTTCAGCCGACGCAGCATCATGGGCTTCAGGATAGCCTGGAGCTTCTGTACCTGTGGGCCGAAAGATGAGAAAAGAGAGTTATGGTTATCACCGCCAGTGACTGTGGGATGTTGTATGCTACACATGTATGGGGTTACACATGCTGCGTTTGTGTTGGTTGGGATTTAAACCAAAACAGCAGAGCCGTACACATCACTACAGAACATGTTTGAATGCTTCAGTGAGTTTTCTATTCCCAAGTTGAGAATAATTTATTGTTTTTAATAATATGTATTTGAATGCATCAGACAAAGCATTTACATTTCCTCTGGTATTTTCATTTTCACTTCATGGATTGTTTATGAAGCAGATGCAAAGAAGCATTAAATATAATTCATTGATAATGACTGTACTAACGTTAGCTAGCACCAAGTTTAACTTAACAGTAGTTTCCCGGTTATTATTTCTATTTAGAGCCAACTTCAACAACACAATATCAACTTGAACATTACATATGGCTGTCCATCAAAGTAGGAGTCACCAACCATCAAACTAAAACCATCTATACTATTTTTTATGTCATACTCTGTACATTATTAATTGTTGTTATGTAGAATGTGTTGTTATGTAGAATGTAGAATGTGTTGTTATGTAGAATGTGTTAATTTTATATTAATATATTAAGTTTTAAAACCAGTGTTTCAATTTAGTCTTTTTCAAATGATGCAGAAACATATTTCCCAAACCATAATTTATGTCAACAATAAAGCAATACAGCTTTTACAACGACCAGTTTTTTGTTTTTCTTATTACACATAAAGCCCTTTGTCTGATATCAGTTATGACGTGTTGAAAATGTACCTCTTAACAGCACCAGCAACTATTACTATGAAAAGGATATCACATTCCCACTGACACAAAGAGCTTCTAGATTTAGTGCTCTGTGTTGAGTACTAGCTGTTCCCAATATTTTAACTTTCAGCATGAGTACCACTTTTCAAAACATGTTTTAATGGTCCTTCCTCAAGCATCTCTTCAGTGCTTTTGCCTAAAAATGAAATGCCAGCCAGCAATATGTAAACTGAAGGATAAAAAGCCCTTTTCTTGTGAGCAACTGTCGATACACAGTCCAACGATGAGTAGCGTAATACCCCATTATCTGTTATCGTTATCCACCATATGTTGTGTTTTTGTTTGTGTGTGTGTGTGTTATCCAAAATGTCACTGTGGCCTAGTTAGAAAAAGCCCCACGTCAAGGGTTCCATCTGTACCAATAGGATCTTTATACTGTATCTGAGCAACGATGTGTTTTGTGGAGCTCTGAAAAGAACAAAACAGTAATTTTGTTGTTCTTTGGTAAAATTAAAAAAGAAAATGTTAATGTTATTATGCATTAACAAAACAAAAACAGCACCAAAGTTCAGAAAACATTGTCTGACCTGATTGGGTGACATGTGGATTTCTGACCATTAATTCTGAAAATTCACAAAAAACTATAAATATCAGGACATATTTTCTATGCATCGGCCTTCTCACCTGCTCCTCCGTCTTGAGGTCTCCAAACTCCTGCATGAAGGTGTGTTCTGAAGGGAAGCGAGTTGGCTCCAGGAAGTGGAGCAGACTAAAGAGCTCCTCCACTGTGTTCTGGAGAGGAGTACCCGTCAGCAGGACCTTGTGCTCCTGAAAGTGAACAACACGCACAACAAGATAACTTTTTCAGTCTCATTTGATCATGAGACAACACGCTGTAGAGAATGACAGGAAATATACACAAAGTTTTGAGTTGTTACACTTAAATCAAAATAGGTGGAATTGGTTTTTAAACTAGAAAATTCAGGTTTAACAATGCAGACGTTTAAAATGAGTTTTAAGATTTGTATTGCGCTGAAAGTTGGTGGTTTATGTACCAGGTTCATGAGCTTGAAGCCCTCTAGCAGCTTGCAGTTCTTGTTCTTGAGGCGGTGGGCCTCATCGATGATAACACAGCGCCACTCGATGGCGTTGAGTTCGGGACAGCCTCCCAGGATCATCTCAAACGTGGTGATAAGAGCCTGAAACCTGTAGGCACCTCGTATCACACGGCCCTGAAGACAAAGAAGGTGAGGAGATGTTAGACAAACTGTCATATTGGTTTATGAAGCATTTATAAAACAAATATTCATCATTTATAAAACAATACATTGTGTTTGAAAGTGTGTAAACATTTTTTTCATTTGAGTTGTGCTATGAATGTTAATGATGCCCATGTGTACCGTCAATAAAAAAAGCTGTTTCCTGAGAGAATATAATGAGTATGTAATTGTTAACATTAGAAAACTACCAATCTGCAGCCTTATGCTGTTGACAGCAAACACATCGCAAAAGACAATAAATAAGAAAAACATTTTATTCATCATCACACTGAAGTCTCTTCCCTATGTTTCGGGGCCGTGTCTTTATTTCATTACCTTCATAATGTTTAGGCGCAACGTAACCCTCTGCTACACAAGCTAAAACAAAAGCTGTCGCTATGTTGTCTTATTGTTTAGCTTAGTTTGCCATGCATCTTAACATCTGCCAAAGTCTTGTACACTTGGCTGCTGACTGAAAAAAAAATAAACCCTCCCTCTACCAGCGTTACTAGAAGAAGCAAAAGGGAGGAGGACAGAGGACAGGAGGAATGACTGATATTGCCTGATGTCTGTCCTTCACTCTTTGTAAACTCCAATATGGGATGTTATTTATTCCATTGACACTTTAGATTTGTTTCCAATGAGACATTTATATTGTCACCTTGCTGTAGATATTACTGTTGCTGCTCTAGAAACATCATAGCCTAGTTACATACAATACATTAAATCCTCACAAGGTTGTTATAAGAAATGTGTAGCTATAATGCTAGCTGTTTATTTATCGCAAGTCTTATGCACTTTACAATATTGTATAATGTTATTGCAAATAGCAGATTTTCCTCATAGGCACACCTGCAAGTGAGTGTTTATGCTGTTTGTTTATTTGTTTGTTTTTCTGTCTGGGGAGGCTTTACTTCACCCCGCCCCTCCATTTGTATCTATTGCCTTGACAACAGTCCTCGAGGGATACTCGGTTATCCGATAACCCCCCTCCCCCCACTCTCCCACTCTCCCCACAGCCAGCCAGCCAGCCAGCAGACTGCTGTAGAGGAGCCTCTCTCTCTCTCTGATATGCCTGAGCAGCACTGACAGAAAGCTCCCCTTGGAGGCTGCTATGACATCACAGGCTGCCTGGGAGACAGCCTGGTGGCGGCTTCGCTCTGTTCTTCTCTTGTTTCGCTTTAATTTCCTCCTACGGTTCGTCTGAATACTAAAAGCTTCTAACTGCCTATTGTGACACATCACATGGCCTGCCAACCACAGGAAGCCTCTTCCCAAGGCTCACTAACTACCTAGCAGCCTACTTACTGTTGGGCACGTGCCCTTCTTTGAGTCCTGTTATATGCTACGTTAGTCAAACTGTACCCCTTGTTCATAAAAAATATATTTTAGCCAACACTGTAAGAAATTAAGGGCTTCATGAAAATTATGTCAAATCTGTTGCGCTATTTAAGTGTAGAGATTTTGTAGATTTGCAACATTTTGATACGACTGAATGACAAAATCAACAATGTCATTTCAGCCATTTGTTCGACACAGGCCTTCTCCCTTACAGAAACATTTTCCCGAGATGTTCCCTAACGTTTCTTGCTGCCTGCTTTCCTTTTTCCTCTTTCCTTTCCTTCTTTTGGTGTATCTGGCCTTTGTGTTAAACATGGCAATCACGTTCAGCCTGTCTTTTAAATGCACAACTCCTATCGTTGTATACAGATCAGGCTTCCTGTTTTCAAACATATCATTAGATTACTCTCAGGACTTCACATTGCTGACACAGTGCTGCTGTTCTCTGAAAAGCAGCACTGTGATTATTTTAATCAAACTAAATCACTGCTTTCCAGTCTGAAGGTAAGCACAGCGATGCTGCTTTCTGCTCATCTGTTTTTAAAAAGGAGGACCATCAGGTATGTCAGGATGACCTAAAAGGGCCTCTCAACCCTCACAATTCCAATTGTGTTAGGTATATGAGGCAAGCCGAATGCCCGGCTGTGTATCTGTGACTGATTCTTGCCCTGCTCCTCAAGGCTCCTCTAAGACGAAAACAATTACTGTGGTGACAAAACAAGCAACATGGAGGAAATCTTAAAACATACCTAAAATGTATATATTGTGTTATATGAAGATCGCATCCAACAAGAAATATATAATCCATTATAAGAAGTGGGTCTTCTAAAAGGGCTTTAGAGTTATAATCTTGTCACCTTTTTACATCTACTTGAAATTGATATAATGAATAGGAATAGAATGATCTCTAGATATAGTGTTTCTAATGCACTACAGCTGTGTTATATGTTGAAGGTCCTGGAAGAGTTTTTTGTGGGCCCACAATAAATGTATTTATGACACCAATGTATTTTATTGAATCTATTTCTAACTTGTATGTTTTACTTATGTAATACAAGTATTAACACCCAAAACATAAAAAATGAACTGTAAAAATAAAAGGCAAAAAGATCTCTGTCCATTTACCTGTGCATCCCTGAAATACATCTCATATTGCTGGAGCATCTGCCTGCTGACCATGCTTCCATGGTAGACGATGACATTGAGATGGGTCCAGGTACGGAACTCCCGCTCCCAGTTAGCGATAGTGGAAAGCGGAGCAATGATGAGGAATGGCCCTTTAATGCCCACACGGTACATCTCCTCTAGGAATGTGATGGACTGGATGGTCTTTCCGAGGCCCATCTCGTCTGCCAGGATGCAGTTCCGTCTGACAGGTGGAAATAACAAGGGTTAGAAGAGGAAAATAAAAACCGCAGAAGATTGGAAGGTAGTAGTGTAACAAAAGATGATGAACTGTTTACAAATCAATGACACCTGCGTGAAAACTATATTATATCCCTGGTGTGTACACCATCCAGTTTGTGTGGGGATGTGGATTATTAAAGTCTGACCATGTCGCTGAATGAGATGTTATTACTCCATAGAGTCTATTCAGCGTGAGCATTTCTGATGCATGCAACTCTTGTATCGTTTCAAAGTAAACAAAAGAAATGTGTAGTGGGATAAACAGTGGGTGGCAAAGATGAAGAAAAACAAGGAAAATGCAAAAATCCCATGATACAAAAAGAATAAAACAGCAAACAATGGAGGAGAAAACGACATCATCAGCAGTAATAACAGCCCCGAAAACATGAGATACAATATAATGGCAAATGCAACTGCCTCTGCTGCGTGGTGTACTCCAGAAAACCATTTATTCAGCTGTCCAGTGGGTGGGGGTATTATGTCTTGATGCTAATTGCAACGTGCAGATATTCCCACTGGCCTCTTAAGCAGCTCTCTACTTTTGATGAATCTCTCTGCGTAGGCATACACGAACTCCTGCATGCTCACACATAAAGCCTATTCCCAGGGTTAATGCAAGCACACGGACACTTCATACTCCAGATGTAATGTGCAGCATTTCTTTTGTGATCTAGGGCGAAGAAAAGCAGTTGTTGTTGCAGCGGTGTGCATATTGACAGGAAATCTGACTCTCCTTGCAGGTCCAACCAAATAATGGGAATACGGCCAAATCACAGCATGATAGAGACACACAACAGGAAAAATGATTCATTATTCATTATCCGCAGTGCAAAAGCACCCAGAGGATTCGTCTTGAAATACACAACGTCTCTGTAAAAACCTCACAATCAATAAATATAGTGTAGTTTTCTTTCGGTATAGGATTACTGAAAGTTTACAAGCAAATAAGGTATGTTAAGAGTCGCCATTTTGCTTGAGGTGTGAGGTCTGTCCTAAATCCACTATTTGTTTTTCCATTTTGAGAAGTGTGCGGCAGCTACTAAAGCTAGCTTACTATGCAAAGTGGCAGCATGTCTAGAGTTGCAAAGGGTCGAAAGAATTTCCACGTGAAGTTAAGCTCGGGACTTTTGTGAGATACCAGGTCAAATGGTATGTTATGGTTAAAAACTATATTTAACTGAGTTGTAACCATGCACTTTGTTCAGCAGTGCATGGAATTCCATAAAATAGCAATTCAGTAAAATTACAACCCTCTGCATGCACAGTGTACTCTCCCACTACAAGAGCACTACAAGCTTTCAGAGAAGTTTTGATTAGATTACTGAGGTGAATATTTTTCATATATTGTTTTATGATATTTCAGTTAAGCAGCAGCCAGCAGCCGAAAGCAAAGTTCACTGTTTATAACTTGTTAACAACTTAAGCTAGTTTTTGCTAGCTAGCTGTTACCATTGATTGAGCTCTAATTGAGGAGTTGTATTTAGTTTTTTCCCCCCATTCATTCTTTATTGTAATTTTTTTTATTATAATTTAGCTTTTCACTTAAATTTCTAAGTTTGCACAGAGCCCACGCTGTCGGGTCGAATTTCAAAGTACCCTTCCCCTTTTGTGATAGCTAAATAACTCACCACACGGCACATTTGACATGTATTTGACAAATGAAAGGAATCATCTGCCAAATGAATGGATTATGTCTCTTTACGATATAGTAAAGGGTTCTACCTGCATATGACATTGTAAATGCAGCCTGAGCAGATAAACCCTATATTTCCATTTTATTCCTGTTAATTCCCATCAATTCCGTGCAGTGCTAACAGGCTGTAGGTGTGCATGTATGCATATACAAGAAGCTGACCTGTTGTACCAGTTGAAGAGGAGCCAGTTGACCCCTTCTAGCTGGTAGTCCCTGAGACTGTTGCCATTCATGTATTCCCTCGACTGATCCCTCTTCTTCCACAGATTGGCTGGGGGCCGGTCCTGAGTGACACATTTTAAATGGAGAGTAAAAATTAGTGTTGAAATCAATTTCACATTTATATTTTAGATGTCAACTTATCGCAATGATAGACGAGGGGAAAATCTTAGGAGAAGTGACGCAGCAGACCAACCCAGCGAGTGCTGATGTGTTTTAAAGGTAATGCAAAGAGGTAGTGACTGCTGTCATATTGTATGTGCATGGCCGCAAGCATTTGTATCAATACTGGAAACAGTGTGACCTTTCCTAGTGGACAAGGAGGTGACTATGACAAGGTAGTATATAATCTGAAAAACATCCTGAAGGGACTGTTGAATTAGAGTTTATCCAAGACAGTACAAAGCCCATGGTGAATCTGTGGGAAGTCTGGTTACAATACAATTCTATAAATACAACCATGTTTTTTGATTCATGGAGCAGAATCTATGGTTTGCAGCTTTGTTTTTTTTTTCTCCCCCTTCAAGTTTTAGTTCTAATCTTAACATGTGAATATCTTCTGATAGAAAACAGATGTCATTTTTATTTTAACAGCAGAAACATAATTCACTCCTCTTGAGGTGACTGGCAACAGGTGCTTCCGAGTCTCCTCAGTTTGTTTACCTCTCTGTGTGAGTGTGGTCTTTGGCTAATGATGCACATTAATCTCACAATGTATATGTTTGGTCGGTGCAGTGGAAACACATTCTCAATGATTCCACTACAAGAAATCTGCATCATTAAAAAATAAATAAATAAATGGAAATCGATTTTAAAAAATTCCCATATTAGCACTTTAAAATACTAGCAACTCAATAAAAATATATATATTCATACAGTATGAGAGCGATAGAGGTAAATGGGAAATACAGTGATGTGTGAGGAATGTCGGGGGACATAGCTTACCATCCTGCGCGAGTCTGACTTGACTGCCTGCAGCTGCTCAAACTCTTCAATCTTGGTCTGATCGACGTCGTCCTTCAGCTCCCAGGTGCTGTCTTCATAAGGCAGAGAGCACCACTTCACCAGGTAGTACACCACCTCCTGCAGCAGCCGGAGGAGAATTAGCGCTGCAAAAGACTAGAACGAGGCCAAGCTCTGCTTTTATAATATTAACAAAGGCTGCGAGGAAGCCCGTTAGGATGGCCTTGGGCCCTTCTGAGATACAAAGACATCACTAGAGTGGAGAATATAATGAAAGGCAAAAGAAAAAAAAAACCCCACAAAACCTAAAAAGAGTAAAGCGTGTGAAGCCATGTAGACACGAATAAAAACACACATGCTACTCACAGATATGATTAACAAACGAGAAGAGGATTCACTTTACCTCTCCAGTGTCTTTGTCCTCACAATACGACACCTCCAGCACTCTGTCTACCTCTACATAGTCCGGGTTAAAAGGGTCCTCTTCCATCTGAGAGGGCACAAAGAAAGACAAGAGGGAGAGAAAGGGAGAGAATAAACCTAAATGCCCACTCACCATCTGGAATCTGAGACAATTATCACTACTGCATCGAGTGATCGAGCAAAGAGATTCAAATCAATGCACACAGATGTGTCTGCCCACACAGACAAAACACAAAAAGTAAATGAAACATCCACACACACATCATTCATATGCATGTATCGTAAAAAACACGCCTGCTCATAACAAATGCCAAAATATGCTTGTGCACGGAATAAAGACAGTACACAATATCCAGAATGTCCTCAGACAAAACACAGCCACACAGCCTTACATCTGCAAAGAAGAGTGCCCTCTGTGCTTGTTTCATCTTGAAACGTTTGATCTTCTGCTGAATCCTCTTGTCCTTCACCAGCTGCTGCTCCGTGGCCCACTCACAGTGTAGGTAGGAGCTGATACCCGCACGCACACACACGCACACACACACACACACACACACACACACACGAACACACACACACGCACACACAGACTAAGGTGAGAAACCCTGAAAAACACCTTCTAAACAGCATCTGGGGCAACCGCTGAGGCCTGCAGGTGTGATCACAGACTGCAGATGTGGTCAGAGTTTTTTTTTTACTGACATGCTGTTTAGAAAGTCGCTGATGTCCTCTATTATATTTGGTTTATCAAATTTCTCGTGTGACATTCATTTTTCAGTCCTTTTCATCATTTGGCTGAACATTTGGCTGAAAACTTGAGGATGTGGTGGTAAACCTAATGTTCGATAGACGTTTTGATAATGCCTCTGAGGTCACTGAAGAGAAATGTAATCATTGTTGCAACATTTACGTTGCAGTACAGAAAGCTGCCCCAAGGAGGTTCTTATTCAGCATCCCTTCGCAAAGCCTTCAGTTTAGTTTAGTTTTAAAAATGTGTGTTATAATTTAGGAAATGCATCAGTAATATCTGGAATGGTATCTATGAACAGATCACACGCTTACTTATACAGGGATGATTATACAGGTATAATACACACAAACAATCGCGCTATATTATATTTAGATATTTCTGTTATGGTTCATAGTGTTAATCATAATAACAGTTGATATTTCAAGAAATTGCAAGTGAACTTACTAGTTTTTGTATTTTACAAAAAACTCCTCTCCTTCGACCACCACCCCTGGAGAGACCTGTGGAAAGAGAACAATATACAATTACTCACTCCCAGCTCTTCTTTCACTCGGCTTATAGCTGTATTATGCCATATCAAACCGTAAATTTACATTATGATAACAAAAATATAAATGCAATAATTCAGATTTCAATATCCAGCAAAATCACTAAAAAGCAGGTAGAGAGAAAATCAGAAATCACTACCTCCTTCTTGACGATACGAGAAGACATGATTTTGTCAACGACAGCAGCATCCTCTTCACTGGGATTCTCCTACAAATGCAGCGGACACGAAACATTCAATGTCAAGCTTTACCTCATAGTTCCCCCGAGCAGAAATTATTTGCATGAGCCTCAGGACACACACCACAGTGTGCAATAATAAAAATGGAAATAGAAAACTGCACAGACTGAACACGGCTGTGCTCTTCTTGAGGTGTCTACTCTTTTTCCACCTGTTATTTCTGTTCCTTATCTGAATAGAGGCACTATGGTTCGAGCCTGTCAAAAATTGAACGTATTATGAAGCCCTTTGGCATATTTGTGATTTTCTTGCACATAAATAAAACTGACTGAAGGGGCTAGAGTTTGCTACTCCAGCACTGCCTCCACCCGTGGAGAGCAATTCAAAAAGTATGACTGATTTAGACGACGAAAAGCAGTGAGAGACTTTTGGACAATATATTTGTAGAAAAATGTTTTTAAGCAGAGCCATCGTCACATTAATCCCATCCTGATTTCTCTGTTATTCTCTACATTTTTTAAACGGGCACTAAATATGCGTCTTCCCTGTTTGTACAGGCATACTGCAGGGGTCCTGGTTTGTACGTCACAATGTGTTGGTGAAAAGAACAAGCTGTGCTGCACTTCACTGAGCATGTTGTGCTGTTGCTCTTCCACCAAATGAGTTCTAGTTTTTCCCCGGTATACAAGTCAATTTTCTTTTCAACAATATTCATGTTCAGCATTGCCACGAACACATATTCTTTGCAGCAAACACTTTAAATAATTCTATGATTCATCAGCAATCCGTAAGTAATGTGTGTCTCTCTCTGCTCTCATTTTTCATGTTTTCTCAAATACGAATACATTTAAACTCTACATCAACTTCATAGTAACCGGAGAGTTGTAGGTAAAACTACTTACTACAAAGAGTTGAACAGAAGGCTGTTTGGATGCTGCAGTGTTGCCTTTCTTGGCTTTAACAATAACCTTGACCTCATCATCAGATATCTTGGCCTCCAGCTCTTCGGCGTATTTCTTTCTCTTCACCTGGCGATTGGATCGCCTCTTCTAGGAAAGCCAAGGACAAGGTGGGAAAAAAAACAAAACACATTTACAATATATTCATCTGATCTTGATCATCTACTTCATACATCAATATCTCCACTGCAAAAGAAAAATGAAAACTGTATCTTTTTTCAGTAATCTGACGAGTCTTAAATTACTCTAGTTAATACATCTGAGGTTTGAGGTTTGATCTAGACTGAGCAGATGTTAACGCTGCTAGAACAAATGATCATCTTGCACATGTACAGTACACTACTGGCCACAGTATATGGGCAGATATTCTCCATGTGTGCTTGTTAACTAGTATGGTCTTACTGTATATCAGAAAAAGCATCAATATCACTATTTTACATGTGTACATCAATGAAGTCATGGAGGTGTTCTGCAGTAAACCACACTGTAAAACCACACAGTAGTATGCTATTAACTCAATCAGAAGTCATGACTTATTTATTATCAAGGCTCTGAGTTTGCAACAATGCCCCGACATTGTGGTTATTAACTCACACGTTTTTAAATCACATTTTAAGTCACATTGTTGATGCAATCTATTATTTTGATTCAACAGATAACTCTATATATTTATACAAATTTTAAATTTCAATAAAACAAGGAAATTCTGAAAAACATTTTGCACTGAGAACTCCCCACACAGAACAAGAGTGCTTTAAAATCCAGCTCCTTTTAATTCTTCCTGTCAAGCCTTTATAATTATCATATGCGTGGGCTGCTGTTTCCTGCATCAATACACGAGCCCCTCCTGATGGTAATATGTAGTTAATTAGGAATAAATGCCACTGAGCCAAAGTTAATTAAATGTGGAGTATAATATCCCCGTGGAGATCTACCCTCACATCCCCGAACCCAAGCTGACCAGAAGCTGCAGAGTCAAACCTGCCACATGCCACGGCTATAGTGCTGAACCCCGAGGTGGCCATGGTTTTTTTTTCTAGCCGTCAGCCGTGCTACTTTGACTTCTTCCACAGGATCGTCCTTAATGAGTCATCAACAGACTGAATTCATCGAGGCCATGGGCGGCATTTAATGAGTGTTATTATACCATAGGCAATAGTCCGGATAGGAGGCAAAAAAAGAAGGAGGAGGGGGGGAGATACAAAGTCACCTGTTGTCATCCCCACTCATTCAGACATGTCAATCTTCACATGGCAGATGTGTAATTTGTGATTTAACAGTGACTAAAGGTTAAAAAAAATATAAACTCAGAGCTGCATGGTGGCAAGCACTGTCGCCTCATAGCAAGAGTGGCCGGGGTTCGATCCCGGGCTAGGAGGCCCTTCTGTGCGGGGTTTGCATGTTCTCCCTATAGCAGCGTGGGTTCTCTCTGGGTTCTCCAGCTTCCTCCCAAGACGTTAGGTTAATTGATGACTCTAAATTGCCCCCGCAGGTGTGAATGTGAGCATGAATGGTTGTCTGTCTCTATGTGTCAGCCCTGCGATAGTCTTGTGACCCGTCCGGGGTGAACCCTGCCTTCGCCCCGTTGACACTGAACAGATAATTGATGAATGAAAAAAAATAAAATACCTACTTAAATGGCTATATTAATAAGATAACATAGAAAATATCCAGCGTACATCATAGAATGTCATGAGGATGTATTGGTCCCCCTCCCCCCTGGTACTTTGTTTGTACATTGAAAAATCTCAACCTGAGGTGAGCAATTACTTATTTTCCACAGCGGTACCTTTTGTTTAATGGAAAATAGAATCTGGATTTTAAATAAAAACTGTGATCACTTAATTTAGCTAAGTGATATGTTATCAAACAAACATGATATCCCTGGAGGACTTTAATTTCACTGGCTGCCGTGGCAACTAACGTTTCCTTTTTAAATGAAAAACTGTTCAATTTAACTGTGTGCATGTGAGGGTGCTATTGAGGGTGCTTTGACCTAGATAATGCTGAGTTGATGATGTCTCTATCATATCTCCATCATCAAGACAGATAAACATGTGAACTTGAGATAGCCACCCACTCCATGACCCCCACGTGAACCACCAAGGCTCAAGCTAAATCTTTGAAGCCTTCCTCCAGGCTCAGCAGCAGTGTCAACACTCACACCGAGGACACCGCTTCACTCAGAGTCTTGTACCGGAGTGGCAAAGGAAAAAGATGAAGAATTTCCATAGGTTTGCTTTTAGCAGAGGTGTGACACCACATGTACTAACATTACAAGTAAAGCAGTCAAATGAAGGCAATTCACTGAAGGGTGTTGTCTCACGGTTTAGAACACATTTTCTAATATGATTAGGTCGGATGAAATAAACTCAAAGTATTCCCAAACAATACAGCCCCAGTTACAATAATAGCGACTTGTTTTGTAGGTTTATATGTCAGTTTGTGAGTGTGTGTAAACGCTGGATCTTACGGAGTCGTCATCTTTAGCAGCGTGTCGAGGGGGAGGGTCATCGTCGGACTCCTCTGAAGACTCCGGCTTTCGCTTCTTCTTCTTCCCGATCTTGATGACTATTTTCCTGTGGGAAGAAAAAAAAAAAAGGAGGCACACCATAAATACGACTGCTGAGACGATTGCTGAGGTAATCAAACATGTTCCAGGTTAAATGTAAATGCATCATAGGAGTATTATGTCTCGACTGTGCCCAGAGGTGACTCGAGATCATCTCTATCAGTCTTTAGGTATTTGATCTGTGTATTAAAATCAATTTGCATGTATAATCAAAATCTAGGTACATTTAAACAATGTGTATGAATCTCGCAAATGGCGGCAGTGTTCTGACAATAATTTAAAAAATCTTCAGCTGCTTGGGTGAGGGACTGTCTTTAATGGATTATAAGAGTAATAAGCATCATCATGCAGATATTAAAAAAGAGACTTGCACCATGAGAGACAAACTAATAGGCAGCACTCTTGATATTGAAAAAAAATGTTTTCATTAAATTGATGCTGCACGTGCATAACCCCCTGCAGGTTTGCACCAGTATGCACCATGAAGTGAAAGAAAAGAATCCATAGTTTTGCATCTGCAGCACTGCAGTCCGTAAACAACAAATGCAGCAGTAGCCTATATTCTTAAAGAATATCTCACTGTTCAGCTGTCAGCATGCAATTTCTGACCCTGACATACATACAATAACGGCTACGGGAAAAACGCACAAAGGAGAACTTTGCCTTCAGGGCTTTCTGCGAGAAAGGGTTTATTTTAACCATAAACATGATCTTTTCCGAAACCTTGCCAAGTAGGTTTGTTGCATTAACATAAGAAGATTTCTGGCAGAAAGGAAAACTTCTCTTATGTGCTGGACCAGCTGAAGTTTGGAAGGAAATGCGTACATGTATTAATGTCTACTGATTCAGAACAATATCATTTGATCATAATTAGCCAAATATGTTTCACTGTAAGCCACCATTGCTAGTTTGTGAGTGTTGAAATTCTCACCTTGACCTAATGTACTATTGTAGTACCAAAACAGACTGCTGGGATGTGATGATATCAAGAGCCCAGATAGCAGCAGATTGCACAATGAATAGACTCAAGCTTCTACTTTTTTGCTCTTGCCTGAACTCTCTCTTTCACACACAGTCACATATTATTTCTGTGACCTTTCCCCATACATTTTTTTTCCCACCACATATGCACACACTTCCTATCTTGCGTTTCTCCACATGTAATATCTCTTGGAAGCCACAGGTGCCAAAACTCGGGCTTGGTGTGATGTTAATGCGGGGGGGGAGGAATAAAAACACTGCGGCATCTTCACTCTCTCGCTCTCAAAGCGCGTTTTCATAAACACTACAAAGCCACAAAGCCTTCCTGCAAAGGCAAACATGCTCTCCACTCCACACACTCTAAATCTGTTGCATGAGCAGGTATGTCTGTAGTGAGAAGGACGTCCCAGAAGGCCTTGTTCATATGAGATTACATTAGGGACCCTTGCCAATATCTTCTATTGTTAGCAAACATTCATTCTGTTGGACAGCTAGTATGTTCTTTAGACACCAAGTGGGTCCACTAGACAGGAGGAGGTCCTGTAAGGAACAGCAAGCCACCTGTTAAGACATCATATTAGCTTGTTCAACAAGTCAACCATTTAAAAGAAACACTGCCTAGTTTTTAAACCATTTCATGTATTTAGTTGTACTGGCAGACTTCCTAATGCTGTTTCTGATAGCACTCCTAGCAGTAGCACCGTGGTTTACCTCCATCATAGACTGGCACAATCTGTTGACATCTGCAGATGTCAAACAAAAAATTTGACTAATATGTTCTTTTAGTTCCTTTGTATTTTTCTGTGACATGTCTTCATACTGTGTGGCAATACAACAAAGTAATCACCACAATAACACAACAAACTGCATTTTGAGTAATACAGAACAATGAGCTGTAAACAAAACAAAAAGAAAGTCATTTTTTAAATCCAGCACTGTGTCAATTGGCTCCTTCCATCCATTAATAGGTGAAGACTTTAAGGCAGTTTAAGTTTGCAGTATCTAAACCTAATCTATGTACTGCATGATCTAAGTATAGTAGTATACTTACTACTATAGTATTTTAATAAGTAGAACAGAGGCAAACGCTCAAACATTATTCCAATATGTGTGAAGTAGAAAACAGCAGATTGTTCCAGCAGCGTTCTGCTGAGGAGCCGTCCCTGCCCCCCTGTAGATAATATTACATTTCACAAATCCTCTTGACAATGACACTTTATGGTTGCCATGCAACATGCCCTTGGAAGTGCATTTGGCAATGTGGGCGGCAATGTTCATGGTGATGTCACTTCCTGTGAAAAACAACACCAGCACATGTCCACTGACACTATGAATGGTTAACAAATGTGCCAAGTCAGAGTGACACAATGAGAAAAAAGAACCAGCTGTGCCACCTTGAAGAATTGGAAGAAAAAAAAAAAGGCCGTTGTTATCCCTCTGCCCCGTAAAAGCAGACTGGGATACTGGCCCAGCAGAATACCAGTGTCACATCACCCGGCAGCAGCTCAGCAGGCAAACAAATATAACGGAGCTTAAGCATCTCTCTGATCACCATATGGAAAACCTGAACTGTGAAACGAGATACTTGAGGGCTGTGAAAGCATCGTTTGAGCCAGTACAGACAGAGAATGTTGATGGGGAGGTGGCTAGTGGATGCTGCCATATACTGTATAGTATGTAAGCGACGGCTGCAATTATCGTTTAGATCCATTTTAAGATTAATCTGACGATTATTTGTCTTTCTTCGTCCACAATTAAAAAATATTCAGTTTACTCTCAAATCGTGAAGAAATCAAGAAAATAATCACATTTAAGGAGCTGGAGAAGGAGAATTTTGACTTCTCTTGAAACTTTACTCAAAACGATTAATCCATTATCAAAATAGTTGCTGATTATTTAACATTTAACAAGTAATCGATTAATCATTGCAGCTCTAACGTAAGCATGGCAGAGCTTAATGTGACGAGAAGTATATACTCCACACAAAACACACAGAGACAGACAGAACACACAAAGCATAAGTCACATCTTAGTAATGGTTATAACCTGTTCAACCCTGCTGTGGCTGATACACAGGACCACCCAGGGTTTTACTAGCGACAATGCTAATGCACACGCTCCACTTTGCCTCGATAGCCTCCCCACGAGGTGAAATATATTTTCTCAAATGACAGGAAAGACTTTTACATTAACCTCTCACTGAGAAAAAGAGGTCTGAAAGCAGTCAGTTCTATTCCTCAGGGTCAGAGTCAAGTCTCCTTGATTTGAATGACTGGCTATGGAGCTTTTGCAGAGGCAGTTCAAATTCCATAGAAACCCTATCTGCCGACCTTGAATTATAAGAGCAGGATTGCCAAGTGAAGGTTAGAAGGATAACACTCTGACAAGCACAAGATATAAAAGTGACGGCTTGACATAATAACCACCGTTTGCTTTACAAGAGGTTTACAAACTGAAATGAAATCAAACAAGCTTTAGCGTGATTTCAAGAGGTCTGTTTTATTTAGTGAAAGTGTATTTGCATAATGTGTCTCCTCTTAAAGTCCTAACCTCTGACAAAGAAGCAGAAAACCTGCTCTGTCCTAACCATGTAGTTAAGACAGGATATGTGGTCAACCAAAGGGACACATCTTCAATGTCGGACTATCTCACTCTAACTGTAACTGTCAGAGTCAATTTAAAAACTATGTTCAAATATTTGAGTACAGTATAAACCAAAGGCTGATCTGGATTAACACATTCAAGGCCTCAAATGATTTGCAGCATACCTCGACAAAGAAATACATTCATTTTAACGTTACTCAACATTTGACCCAGTGTGGTCGGCCCTGCACAACATCATGGAGTATATTCCACTTCTCATCAGGCTGGATATTTTATGCAAGCCTGCTTTATAAACTGGTTCCGGTACATCAAGGCACATTAGTAAATGCCGAAGCATTTGGCCGGGAGCTTTGCAACAACTGCCTTGTTTCATTTGTAAACGAATAACAATACAAAAAGAATAGAATTGAGATTAGCAGCCGAGCATTTGTGGTTAGACACAGCAATGCAGAGACAGTGTTAGAATAAACATGGCATAAAAACCTTCATTAGAAAATGTAAAGGTATGACATATACGGTTTAGTTAACTGGATTATCTTTGCTTAGTATTTGGACATTGAAAATGCAAATCTTTATGTCCAAGGCTGTCCATAGTTTTTCTTTTGTGATAATTAATTTGTTTTTTTCTGACTTTAGGAAGCAATGATTTTTTTATTTTTTTTCCTCTATAATTAAAACAGTAAGCGACACAAGGAGGTGGTGACAGCACTCCAGCATGTGTGGGAAGCTGCCCTTGATTTATGTTTAATCATTTTGAAACCAAAAATGAAACAAACATTTCACTCTGAAATCCTTTTTGTATGTTCATTTTCTGTACAATATTTTACATGCATTTTAATTGTTTTTTTCAGTAAATCTGTCCTGACACAGACCCAAAACAAAATCTGATATTCATTTTCAATGTAAAAATATAAGAATTCAGTTCTCACTCCTCCAGATGTATTTAGTCCATGAGAGACCCTTCTTCTCTAATTCCACAACTGCTAACAATTCTACACCACCTTGTTTCATTAACATGCGTCTCCACCTGCGTGGTGCTGGCCTTAATGTTTGTTACTGATGGGAGAGGAAAGGGATTTTTTTTTGCCTCCCCACCAGGAATTAAAGAGGCCATCCTCCAGACATAATCTTGCATCTCTAATTAGACTGCAGCTGCCCCCGATCTGACATTACAGCGCGATCCCTGATGATAGGCTACCACCAGCTTTTTTTCCTCAGAGTGATAGTCTAGTTGCTGTTGGAGGCCTTGCTCTGCTCCCATCCTCCTATTGTGCCAAATAACCTCCATGCCTTGTCCCCCCAGTGTTGTCCTGCCCTACTTGGCGTGCCGCCACTGGGAGTGTATGTGTGAGGATTTGATGTTAATGGAATCAAGATATGATAGTGCTTTGTGGACCGAGACTGCAATGTGGTGCTTCAGCGTCTCAGAGATCTTCCTCGTGTGGAAGTGTGACTACCTCAGAAATTCTGATTGTGTGTGACAGAGAATTCTCTAAAACTGCTGTTAGGTGTGTGTGTGTGTGTGTGTGTGTGTGTGTGTGTGTGTGTGTGTGTGTGTGTGTGTGTGTATGTCTGTATCTCATCCATGAGGGGCTTATTGAGACAGTAGTGCTGGTCCTCAACAGGAAATCCCCCCTTCTTATGAATGGAGGGCTATAATCTCAGTGCAGCACAGCACATGACTGGAAACAGTAGTAACAAGCACCATCAAGCCTCTCCAAAGACAAATACTGTATCAGCACAGTGCACATGGCCACACAGGGGATTTCTGCTTTAATCAGCAAACATTTAAAAAAATGCGCAACGCTCACACACACTATAAACAAGAATGTGTACACTTATAATGACGTTCAACACAAAGACTAACCACACAGACCCACAAACATGTTTCTATGTCACACACAAGCACACATGAACATGCACACATATGCACCATGCAAGGGATTAACCAGGAAAACACTCAATTAGAAAAAACAGCTCTAGCTCTTCCTAATGAAAAAGTGAGGGGAAAACAGATTAGACGGCTAGCAGGCAAGCCCTGAAATATGAACGGCTATACGCTGCTGCATATACGCTAGATTTAAACCTCCATTTTCTAACATGTAATTGATCTCACAAGCACCATTTTGTTTGATATTTCCCTGCTATCCTGCTGCTTTGTTGTATCAGCATATTTAGAACATGCCTGCTCACAGGAAACGTTGGATGCACGGTTTTGAGCACGCTGGAAGAAAGGAAAAAAACTGAATTTATATAAGGGGAAAAAAATGCAAAGGAGGAGGGGGAGGGAGAAACAAAAAAAAAAAGGGAATGAGCGGCAAAGTGCTTTCATCTGATGATTATAGGAGCTTATTTTTCAGCAGGTAGGTTGCCTAGAAAAGCAAATTCCAGCAGGGACAGAGCTGTGATCAGTCAAGCCTGGCCTGTTAAATAACCATTGCCTCACCCAAGGGTAGATTTTGCAAAGGGTTTTGATACACACATGTACCTATTAGAAGAGTCCAAATCTAAAATCTACCAGTGCCTTTGTTTAATAGAAAAAAGAAAAGATTCAGAAATGCTAAAATACTACAGATACAAATATTACAGCAATATCTCTACTAAAAAAATGAATATCTCCTCTCAGTATATGCATTAGATTCAGTGATGCAGGACCTGTGGCACAAAAAGCTGCGGGTGACATTTGTATTATGTATTTAGTACCATAGATACATGCACAACATGATGGATTTCAGTTTCTCTTTCAATGAAAAGAGACCTTTCAATTTAAAACGGGAGAGTCAAATGACACATGGAAAACCCACTTAGCTCTTATTCTTAAGATGGAATATAAAAAAGGAGCCACCATAACACCTGTGCTTCTTCAATTATGTCAAGGCAAAATGTATGCTTTTATGTATAAAAGAATATATAAAGCTTGCACGAGCCACTCGGAAACAAATACTGTGAGTGAACGTTTCTTCCACATGATTTGTGATTCTAAAAAGGGTTTTGTCCCCATGTGAGAGCAATGAACAGGGACGTCTTTGTTGATTTGTTTTTAGGCTTTTTGATCTTATAGTCTATGTTGAAGCTTTGATGAAAAGGTCCAGGGCCGATTTAATGATAAAGAATGTTATTAACAAAACAAAAAAAAAAAAAATCTAATTTAGAGCAGTTTCAATTCCACAAGAGCTGACTTTAATTTATTATCCTTTGAAACTTTAGTAATGTAGATTTTTCTTTTGTGGTTATATTTTCCTCAGACACCCTCAGATCAGGAGCCCTTTTTTGATATTAAAGAACTTAAATAGCCACATTTTTTCTTTGATACGTGTCATGTTGCTAGTCCACCTGCCGTAGCGGCTGGTGCATCCATATTTTTCAATCAGCTGCTTTCATTTATGTTTCTCATCAGTCAGACAGATTTTTCCATGTGATGATATGACCCCCCCCCCCCCAACCTGCTTGCCAAGCGTCTGGTACGGCAAACTAGCAAAGTAATCCAGAAGGCGCTTATTAGCATTTGAATGGTATTGATGATTCTAGCAGAAAGTCAGGGAGGAATGACAGCATAGTGGTCAAAGAGAAACAGACCCTTACAATGAGGGTGAGAGTCTTATATCAGTCCACACTCCCTGATGCAATGGATGAGGTAGCGTACACTGAACACCAACTACACACACACACACACACACACACACACACAACCTGTTACCTGAAGCTTTCTGAACACAGGCCTTCACGCACACTCAACAGAGCGGAGTAGTGACTTTAGCAGGAGGTTAGTACCTTCTGCAGCCATGATGCATTCATATTTTATGGGGAGATCCCGGCCGTTTCATACTCTCCTCCAGTATGAATCTCTCCTCAGAGCTTGTTGACATCATGCACGCAAGCTGTCTCCATCGCGCCACATTAGTAACAACACAACAGTCCTCCGATGTCACTGTATGGACACAAACCCAAACTTCACCTCTGAAGACAAGCAAGCACCAGTATACACTCACTATATTTGTGGGTTCAAACTAAATATAGCCAGGCCCAAAAGAGAGTGTGCACTGCCAACACTCCATCACACTCTTAGACGTCAGTGCTGAAGTTAATGATGAGAGGGCTTTGACCGGTACAGAGAACATGAAGGTGAAGTCCCAGGTAGAGTTTGAAACACAGAACATTGCAGCAAACTCTTAGCCTTGTTAAAACATTGGCTCAAATCTGTATGGACATTAAATTATTGTTTTATAAACATCTTTACAAAAATCACAGTACAGCTTCCCTTTTGACGCGAGTGAGCTACCGCAACACTGTTGCTTGTTACACCTGTTACAACTGGTGTTATATTATGGCTTCATTGTTTGTCCCGCTAGGTTTGCAAGCTCCCTCCTGCCTTGTGTCTCATTTCTGTTCTCTTTATTCATTTAAAAAGCGACAACACATTTTACTGATGTTATAAACATTACATCTGCCCACTTTGTTTGACTAAAGTCCAAAAGCTAGTGTTGAAAACGAAGAAGTAAAAATCAAGTCATCTGCCGTTTCAGGCCGATATGGAAGTATTTATGTTTTAGATCTCTTGTTTACATTACAGTGGCATGAGCCTGTGACTGATCACTCGCCGTCTTCTCATGATTCAAGGAGACCTGCCTGCCTCGGCAAAACTGGATTTGCTGGGTGCGTTATTCCTTGCGTTGTCCTTTAAAGGCAGAATGAGTAGGATTTCTGGGTTGTGGTTTGTAAACACGACATTCAAAGTTGGCACCTCCTCCCCGTCTCAACGAGGGTTGAGGTGCTCGCCAGCGGCTGAAAGCCAACCCAAGATTCACTCTGGTTTTGGAACAAGCTTCATCAGCTTTGTGGTTCGCCTTCCTCTGTTTGCGATTTGTCTGCGCTGTGGCCTTGATTTCTGAAGGGGTTCATCTTGGATGGGTGCTTACGATCTGGCACCTGGTAGATACGTTTTCATAGAGGCTGGCACACAGAAACGTCGCAAATAGCAAAACTTATAAGAAGAGAGAAAACGCAGGCGAAGGGGAAAGGCTGTCTGCAGATACATGAACCGCTGCACACTTTTATCGGCTCATAGATGATGATTGAGAGGGATTCTTTTGTCGTACGAGTCCATACATTGGTTTTTTAGAAAAACCTACTTTAAAAAGGAACAAAATACAAGTATTTCTAGTAATAGGGGAAATGAACATTACAGTTTTGTTGAGTGTAATTTTTCCACATCAAGAGTCAAACCTATGTTGATTATTGAGACCTCACGCTTCATCATTAAGCACAGCTCTTTAGAACATTCTGTTGTTTTGTCTTTCTTGTGCGGTTTCTCGTTAGTTTAAGTAAAAGCTCTACTACGAGCATTTGCCAGCTATGAATCTTTACACCTCGGACGAAATATTCACACACTCCCACAAGCCTCTTCTCATATACAGTTATACGTCAGTGCCGCATTGGCACCAAGGACGCATACATCTGAACTAGTTTTCTCAATTGAAACAAAAAGGGAGAGAGAGACGGAGAGTCGGTGCTACAACCGTAAACGATCACTGCAGACGCATCCTAAAGGACTGAGAGAAGATTCTGCATCACACATATGGAACCACTGAATATCAAGTCACAAGCAGGACAGGATAAGCAGGACAAACGACAGTGTCCTTATTCATTTAGTCAAACTCAAGCGTATTTAATAGAACTGTTCTGAGGCTCAGACAAGATAATGTGCATACCTGCCCTGTTTTCTGCAGAATAGTGCAGAGACCTCATGATCACGAAATATAAGTCACCATGGCAAAATAGGAGGTAACTTTAAAAGCCTTTGTAAAGTGGTCTTAACCAATTTCTCTACATGCAAGACCTATTCTCCATTGTTTCAAGGAGGAGTATCTACAACTGTGAGTAAATAATAAACACACTGAAAGTACAGCATAAATGACAAATGTGTTCAAAGTTCAAATGCATCCTTTAGCTGTTATTATCCTCAAAAGAGGTTAATAGAATGCAACATAGCAGCATTCATACTAACACCACTGACAGAAAACATTTGGCTGTGTTGGGAGACTATTCAAATTCAGAAACAAAGCTATCAAACGTGTAGAAAAGGTCATGCGTTTTAAAAGTAGCTGTACAATTTTAAGTTTGTCCGTCATCTGACCAGACTGAATAAGCAGAAAAAGAAATAAGAAGAATAGGGATTCCATGTAAAAAAAAAAAGCCTGGAACACATGACGTAATGAAGGCTATATAAAAAAGGTTCAGACAATATTTGGCTCCATTAGCAGTTTATGTTGCATGCACCCTAATCTGATGCTTTTAATGCATGTAGGCCAAGTATGGTTAGACTGAATAAAAATGGGTTACACAGCTTATTACCTTGTAACAATATCGTCCGTTATTGGTAATGCATTTAAATGACAGTATGCATATGTAAGCTGCCCTTCAAGACTAATAAGTCTTGGATTGCATTTGATTAAAAGCTGAGCTTTGTCTCCATGACTGCGAGGTGGTTAGTTAGGGACAAAAGGATTTGAGTGTGCAGAGTTAAGCTACCTGAACTGGAGTGTTTCGTCTCAAAGTTTAATTACTTGATCAAACTGAGCTTTTATTCTATGATCAAAACTGAGCGTGGTCATTGATGCCACCAGATCAACAACCCTTTGGTTAACCAAACAGCTAAGAGGTCCCAGTTACTGTCAGCATCATTAGGCATGTACAGCCAACTGAAGCTGAAAAAGATGGTGGAACCGTATCACTATGACGGATTCCTCCATCATCTCAGCATCAGCACTGCCACAACTTTGTCATTATCACACACACACGCGACAAGCAAAACCCATTGTCTGCAACAGCTTTACTCCCTCCGCCTAGCTCATCTGATTATTAATCAACATAGCTGCCAGCCAGATATCATAGTTGACCATTGTCAGTCACTTCCAGCAGCACAATCTGACATTGCCGTATCCAAACATTCCCCCTTTTTACTTCAGCTCCCTGCCTCGCCTCACATCTGCACCAGATGATATTCCAATAGCTTGTGTTGGGTGTGGCTTATAACTACACACTGCTTATAGCAGTTAAACAGGGGGATGGGAGGCAGACCACGGTATCTATACATCAGCGCTGCGTTCCTGAATATACTCGGCAGCACTGTCTCACATGTAAATGCGGCCTTTGTTTGCTCCTCCCATGTCTATGCTGATGACTGAGCCTGGTTTATTGTTATGGCGTGCTGTAAATTCTGTTGAACTTTGAGCTTCCATCTTGGCAGCCAAAGGCAGAAAATGTACGCTAGTAAAAACAATGTACCAGCAAAAAAAAAAAAAAATCAGCCGGTACACAAGCAGGTTGAATCAGTAAAATTAGGCAAAAACAGCACAAGCAGCAGGTGTTAGTGATCAATCCAAACATATTGAAATGTATGCATTGTTTAAAATGAGCATCCTCCTGACAGTATCATTTAATTACTAGGTAACATTGCTTAGATTCTCAGCTCAAACCCAACAGACTCCACATTGTACTCTTAAAAGAGATTGATTTCCTATTAATAGTATAGTACAGATTTGATTTATGGTGCTATCAATAGATCATGTGGAGAGAGATGGCCTAGTGATTCAGCAGCTTGCCAGTTAGAAATAAACAGCAGCAAATGTGTCCTCTTTAGATAAACATTTAAAAACGCAAACGTCATACCATCTGATGTCACCAAAAATCTCAAATGTCCCCTTCGGCTTTTAGAATCAGGTTCTGTTTTGTGAGTATTTCCCCCCCTAAATCAGAGCAAGTGACAGCATTGTGTCACATTGCATATCTGCTCTTGTCTGTACTTCGTAACAATCAGTTTGCCCGAGGGTTAAAGGATCTGAAAGAATCTGAATTTCTTACAGAAGGGAAGGGTTCTGCAGTGGAGAAGCAGACTTCTACTCGTTATTGATTATTTGAGGGTGAGAAAATGAATCAGCTGTTTTTTTTTACATCCGTTCACATTGATACGAATATCGAATATCACAAGGATATGAATACATCACTGTAAATTGTATACCTGGAATTTATTGTCCATTTGTTCATTCGATGATGATTTAACCATAATATTGAAAAAGAAAATGTAAATGAAGAAAATGTTCGACACATTCATTGATTACGACAAATAGCACATTCTACTTCTGGGTCAAATATGCAGGAGGTCTCATTAGGTATGTAAACACCCTGACACACTGCTGCTGTGGAATTTGTCACTTGTTCATTCGGGCTCATCGATTGCTGCAGTGGTTTGTGCTGTGTTAAAGGGAATTCTAATTCTTTGGGTAGGACCTGATTAAATCTCTACCGACGAGATTATTCTCTACCGAATATTCTAACAAGCGATGGTGCATTTCAGCGTATCAACGGCTGTGGCTACGTACCCGATCTTTGCCTTCTGCTTGGGCTTGGAGGAGGGCACGATGCAGGCCTTCCTGCAGGCCTTCTCTTTGAGCCGTGCCTTGCCGTTTCCTTTGTGCTCGCGTTTACGGTGCCTGTACTGCGAGGACGAGCTGGGGAAACTCTCCGGACTCATAACTCTGGGGATGTTCTTCTCCCCGCGCTGCCGGGCCTTAGCGATAGCCTCTGATATTATCCTATTGGCCTTCTCCT
The DNA here is from genome assembly GCF_027596085.1 of Anoplopoma fimbria. Lineage (NCBI taxonomy): Eukaryota > Metazoa > Chordata > Actinopteri > Perciformes > Anoplopomatidae > Anoplopoma > Anoplopoma fimbria. Next base: position 10,133,531 of record NC_072450.1, read on the forward strand.
GCTTGTCCAGTGTAGCTGACTCCATCTGAAGATGCGTCCTCCGTGGCGTCCTCTTCTCCGACGAGGAGCTGGATGAGGATGAGGACGACGAGGACGAGGAGGACGACGACGAGCTGCTCTTCACTGGGGGACTGAGGACCCGTTGCTGGCTGCCAGGACCATTAGCGTTCTTTCGAGGCTGAGGAAAGAGGGAGAGAAATAAAATTAAAAAAAAAGGTTTTTAGAATTATGATCGTCTTCGAGGCAAATATTACAGGCATGATGTCACCTTTTGCAGATGACACAAACCCAAACTCAGATGGCGAGCTGTGTGCTATAGAAGGACCAAGTGACACAAAGACCTATAAAGTTGACACCTGACCTTTGAAGCAGGGCAGAGTGACTGAAGCTGCTGTTGCACCAAGACAAGGTTTAGTAAAAACACTCTCCCAAAAAAAGACCAAATCAGTTGCTACATGAGCAGGTACAAGTCTTCAACCACCTAATCAATATGCATTTCTCCACATATAGAGAGGTCACAAATAAGTCAATTCAATTTGAAGGTATATAGCCCAATATCACAAATAACAAAATGCCTCATAACGTAAACACGTCTTAATGTTTTGTGACATAAAACCAGCAATGATATTAGAATAGAAGCCAGAAATAAAGAGGTTGTTATTTATGGCTGATGTGTATGAACGTATGAGGCCATTATGGAGTCGTACAGCTCGGCTAATAGATGAGTAATACAAGCAAACAGGAAATGCAACTATCACTCATTGATAAAAAAAAACAACCTTCTGGAGTCTGTGTGAACTTCTCAGACAGCAGAGCTTGTTGCTGGCCTCATCTCATGAGCGGGGGGGGGGGGGGCTGGACCGCTCTCGCTCTACACGATGCTCACTTCAACCTCTCAGCCTCCCATGTTACTCTACCAGCACAGCTTCGGCACGAGATGGGCCCGTGCTTCCCCCCCCCCCCAAGAATTCATTCAAAATCAGGTGGAGGAGGAAAAACATGTGACATGAAAACTGTCCTGTAGCCCTGTACAAATTAAATAGTTTTAGGGTGGAGTACGCGATTCAAGAAGGTGGAGTGAACACTGTCTGTGTGTTGCAGGTTACACTGATCCTCTCAGACATAAATTATCCATCATGGCTGATACATGATAATATGTGAATAATAGATGGTGTGACTGCGGTTATGCCTACACAAGCGTCTAGTAGTAGGCCTTGAGCCCAGCGGAGAGGAAACCCATAAATGGATGACCTAATCTAAAAATGTGTTGCGTATGTCTACATGGCCCAGGCGCGGCCCGGTTTTTTTTTTTTTTTTTTTTTTTTTTTTTTCTTCTTTCTCACTGCTAGCTAAATAAAGAGAATTAGCTTGAACCTCGCCAACAAAGTGGGGGGAGGGAGTTGAATAACTGGCGTCTCGTTTATGGAAGAAGGGGGGGGGAAACACACACACACACACACACACACACACACACACACACACACACATACATACATACAAGAGCTGCATTATGATTTTCACGTGTGCAACGCTGCTGAGGCTATTAGGGAAGACATTTACTGGATCATGCTGGAATGTTCTCATTCAAGTTAATGGTAAAAGAAAAAAGAAAGAGGGGGGGAGGGGTTGAAAGTAATGCTCAAGAGCGGAAGAACATGAGGGCACATGAAAGAAGCAGCAAGAGGAAGAAAATATAGGAAAACAGGGCTTCCATCAGAGAGACGGAGAGAGAGAGAGATGGAGAGAGAGAGAGAGAGAGAGAGAGAAAAGATAAAAATGCACCAATACTGGGAGCACTGCAGCTGTGTAATACATCTATAAATAACTGAAATTACAGCCTGCCAGCACTGCAGTGATTTCAATCTCTCTAGCAGCACGTAGTCCCATGAAATCGGTGGGGACTATTACAGCCCTATGAAGAGAAAAGAGAAAAAAAAGAAAAAAAGAAAAAGAAAAAAAGGTAGAGTAAGCTCCATTTGGGCCGGCCAGCTTTCTACCTCGCTCTCACTCCCTCATTTCCACATGTAGTGAGTGTGTGTTCTCTGGTGAGTGACAGGTTCAACTCATGGAGGACACACACACACACACTCACACACACACACACATCATCATACACTGTACACAGACTACAGCGCCGGGCAGATTGGAGAAAGGGGGGGGGGGGGGGGGAGATGTTTGGAATGAATAGAGAGTGGGGGTGGGGAACACACAACACTGTACATGTAGTGTGCCTTGATAAGGTCTAGCACAGTAAAGCAAATGAGTATGGAGGGTGATGAAAATAAAGCAGCAATGAGTTCAAGATGGCGGCAGTGCAGCATGAGCCAGTAGCAGAGTAGGTTGTTCAGTTCCTGCCGGCCCCCTCCTCCTCCTCCCCCCCCCCCCCCCCCGTCCCTCCTCCCCTCCCAGCTCTGAGAGCAGTTCACTTACCCTTCCTCTTGGCCTCTTCACTGTAGACATGGTTGGTTTTTTTCTTCCTCTTTCCTCCCCCTCTCCAACCGGCTAACAAAAGCCTTGCCCTTTCGCCGGGTTTTTTTACTCTCTCCGTTGCTCGCTCACGCTTTTCTCTTTTACAAAAAACACACACTCTTCCCCTTTCAACAGTCGTTTTCTCTCACTCTTCCTTGAGCTGTGCGTGTCCCCCCCCCCCTCCTCCTCCTCCTCCTCCTCCCCTCCCTCTCTCTCTTCTGGTTTGCCTTGCCTCCCCTCCTCCTCCTCCTCCTCCTCCTCCCGGTCAGCTCTTCTCCTCAGGCAGTTGCGAGAGCGCCGGACCTGTTCCGTCTCCTCCTCCTCCCCCAGCGGGCAGGGCTCAAGAGGAGCGCATGGGAGCTCTCTCTCTCTCTCTCTCACACACTCTCTCTCTCTCTCTGTCACCCTCGTTTGTCTCTTCACAGGGTGATGAGGGAGCAGCGCTGTGGGCGGTAGAGGAGGTGCGTGGCAGTCCAGGAAGCTCTCATTCTGCTGCTGCGTGCTGCTTTCGCTGTCGTCCGGCTTCACCCGTGTCTCCCTCACACACACTCTCTCTCTCTCTCTCTCTCTCTGTGCGTGTGTGTCAGAGTTGCCTTCCCCTGGCTCCTCTCTCCTCCCCTCTCATTGATTCCTCTTTCCGCCTGCCTTTCGTATGCGCTCTCTATGCCTCTCTGAGCCCTCTCCTTCTTATTTCTCGCACTCTCTTGCTCTTTCCGCTTTGCCGTTTCCCTTTTTGCGCCTCCCGTGTTCTTCAGCAGCCAGGATAAAAGGTAGGTTTCTCCTTTTATTACACACAAAAGGGCTTTTGTGTTAGCTTGCTTGCTTGCTTGTTTGGCCGGTTGTTGTTTTTTTTTCCTCCTTTCTTCCCCCCCCTCCACTTGTCTTTTTCCTCGTTCTCCCTCGCTGCCCCTCACCTCTCCCTGGCTGGGGCGCGTATGGCGGACTCGAGACTCTTGTCAGGCAGAGCGGCGGAAAATGAAAGCACAAAGCAGCGAAATGCATCAGCATGAATATTAGAGATGTCGTTAAAAACCCAGACTCGTTTTTTGCTCTCTCTCTCTTTCTCTCTCTCTCTCTTTCTCTCGCTCACTCACTCTCACGCTCCCCCTCTCTCTCTCTCTCTCTCTCTTTGTAAGGAAGTAGGCCAGCAGATGGTGCTAGCAGTTATTACATTAACTTTCACAACTTAACCCCCAAAGTACTGGATTTCGCCCACACCACAGATTGTCAACATTGTCGCTTTTTATTGTCCCCATGCAAGTTACTGCCAATGACACGCCGATTTATTTATGGACCAGCATACAGAAAATCTAGATGAACAAACAGAAGGAACCAATTAGGAAATGGCCACAGAATAAAGCAGACCCAATACCACCCAGCCAAACCAGGAACATGCAGACTAAAACTGCACTCTCCAGTGGTGAGTCCGAGCACGTGTGAGGTCAAGGCCTGGCCACCCTGCTATGACTCTTGGGGGGAATAAAAAAAAAAATCCAAGAGGGGAAACTGGGATGTGTCCAAGACATGCAAGCTCTTCCTGAGCGCCAGAACAGATCTAGGGAGGAGCAAGCCAGCCTTTCATGGGACTCCTGACAGCCTGATGCATGGGCCATGTGCACCGGCAGGCACATGGTATCGGGAATTATGCAAAGACACACGTCTGGCCTTAAGCCCAGGTACAGTGCACATAGCACTACTGGGTCAGGCCTGAGTTTATGACAGATTCCCTGTCAGCTTTTATAGCTTTATTTACTGTGCATAGTCAGCTGATGAGGCCTCTTTCCAAGCCAACACCCTGTTCATTTTTCATGCAGCTGCACGCATTGACATGTGAGCAGCCCAGTGCCACCAGGACTACCCCCCCCCCATACCTGCAGCTAGGAAGGGGATCTGCCTTTTGACACCACATCTTTGAAACACCATTTACAAGTCACCCAACAGGTTAAGGTTACTAGGCTAGTGACTCAAAAGGGCCACAGTATCTCAAAAACACAAATATGTCTTCCAGGTAGGAACTAATATGTGAATTCTTTTTTCTGTCCAATAAAAACATTATTTTGTATTATTTTTCTATGACTGTTCATATTGTTCCATTCTGACCCCTCTCAGTCCACAGCAAACTACACTACATTGTTGTGAGTTTATTCAAGTGTGGTGTGAAATATGTGGGCGAGCGCGTGTATATTGCTACAACACAATATGGCTTTACGTCGCATGTCGAACTGATAACCTAAATAAAGTTATATACGACTGACCAAATGGAATGGTGTGGAAAGCCTTATTCAAAATGTGTGAGTCAATGTGTGTGCAAGTAGAGAGGAGTGGGAGGTTATAAGATGAGTGAGATGACACACTGGTATAACCGTGGCAGTGGAATTATCTTACTATATCTCTGTGGTTTGTGTTTTACATTTGACAGCTTTATATCTCCTACAGAGACAGAGATGACTGCCGTGTGTGCGTAACAACGAGTGTCATTTCCAAGCGTTTTTGCAGCAGCAGCAGAGCAGCAGCAGCACCAGGCATCAAATCCAGCTGCCATGCCGGGCCTTGGAGTTTGGACTTTTTAAAATCAGACCGCACACTTACTGAAGCTGAGCCATAGTGTCCTATCCAGGCCAAACAAATCCACTGTAAGATAATGCCCACCAGGGTACAGCACCTGGGGGGTCCGCTTTGACTACGAACACATCTGAGAGTGCAATGAGTGTTAACTCAAATACCGATAAGCACAAATTAAAAAAATATATATATCTAAACAGACACAAACAAACGACAAAACTGAGTCCAGCATTATTGAATCTGCCTACGTCATTATACAACCTATTGCACAACGCAGAATGGCTTTTCCACTATAAAAAGGTGGAAAATTGATTTACGCTTAAATGAACATCACATCACTGCAACAGCTACAAGACTATTTAATGAGTTAAACATGGACATGGAGTCTGAATCACAGATCACTTAAAAAAAAAAAAAAATATATATATGTTGGTGTTAGTGATGACACAAATTTGTCATTGACTGAAAATGTTTGCTTGGGAACATTGTGTCAAAAGAAAAGCAAAGAAAGACAAGAGAGAAATAACAGCACATGCCTCAACGGTCACATGGCATGAAGCCACTGCTCCTTGGCCACTAAACAGTTAATATGCAAACAAGGCAGGCAGCTCTGTGTGAGGGGGAGTGGCTTCCTTTAGCACAGAGGAGGGAGGGAAGCAGAGGGGAGGGGAGTAGAGGAAGGGCGGGAGCTGGTGAAAGGAAGCGAGAGTGGAAAAAAAAAAAAAAAAAAAGTGTGTGTGTGTGTGTGTATGAGAGAGAGAGAGAGAGAGAGAGAGAGAGAGAGAGAGAGAGAGAGAGAGAGAGAGAGAGAGAGGAGGGTGGCTGCAGAGGCACAGGTGTCTGTCTCTGAACACTCCATTACTTCCTCATCAAAGGGCCTGTATTAGAGCGCCACCGCTCACATTTCTCTCCTGTGCCGCCGTGAGAGTCTCCACTAACCGAACTCCACATTCGGGAAATGAGGGGCTGAGAGCTAGCAATGAACTGAAAATGACAAGATGGCTAGCACCCACCGGTGCTTCAGAGGCTACAGCTAGCTGCTCCTCCCATACACAGAGATGAAAACCATCGCCAACTGGAATGTAATGTCACTCAATGGTAATAGCAACATTACCCATGGGCCATTGAATGACAGAAAAAGGCCTTTTGATCCATTATGCACTTATACTGCTGTAGACAACTCACATGTCTGGTTAGTGCTTGTTTCAGTTTCAAATATTGGCATAAAGGAGTTTGTGAAACACATCTTGGTTCGGGCTACCTAATGCTGTATGCACTGGTGAATAATCCTGCCGTGGTGTCCTTGAGCAAGACTTTGTCTAGGAAGAAAATGATATAAAAAAGGATGCATGAAAATCCAAATGTTCATAATTGATCATCAAAACCACCACCAATTAATCAATCAATAAATCAAAAACTGAAATAAAAATCAGCTCTTGCCATTGTCTCTCTCACATTCATCAGACATCAACCAGCGTTTCTGACCGGTTCAGAACTGATTTGTGGTGGTTTGGCATTCACAAAGTAACAACCGATTAGAAAATATATTTTCTTATCTGTAAGATTGCGCATGAACGCTTCTTTCTGGGCGCCATTTTGATCAGTCTTGAAGACAAAAGAGTGCAGACTCCTGAAAGGTATGTATGTGTGTGTGTGTGTGTGTGTGTGTGTGTGTGTGTGTGTGTGTGTGTGTGTGTGTGTGTGTGTGTGTTTTGTATCTATAGTGCTTTTTTTTATTATAGTATATATTTTTGGCTCCCAGAATGCAGCATTCATGGACAGTTTTACAGATAAAAAAAAAAAAAGATTTAGCTAATCAGCTGTTAATTAGTGAATGCTGCACTGTGTTTCAGCAGACTCTTAGGTGTTGGATGTCAAACAAACAAAACAACAGCACCATCTTCCACAAGTCTCGGCTAAATACCATAAATTACATAAACAAACAACGCCTGATTGCCTGACTTTTTCACCCTTCCTTGAACACATTCCTCAGTGCTGTTGCCTGTTTAGAAAGCCTCGCCTCATCTCACCAGTCACCAGATCTCATACCTATGGCTTTGTTAATAATAAATAGATGGCACTGTTATGTCTAGGCGCAAAAAAGATTATGCCCTGCTAATTAGGCATGCGGCTACAGGCCAGTTTGCAGCCACGCTCAAGTGTTGAAGCAGCGGCAGGCGTTGATAAATGAAAGGAGACATGATGCACAGCAATGCTTCCTCAACCAATTAAATACAGCACCGTGCATTAATGACCCTTTATTCAGGGCCAAGAGTAACAGTAGCTGGGCCCAGCGATGTGTCCTCTAGAGAAGCTGCTGAAAGTCTAACAGAGCATCATTACGACGGTCTGGTTTGCTCCACTGTGACCAGAAAGCCCGGATAGAAGAACTACCCAGGGAGAAATAATAAAGTACAAACTAACAAAACTAAAATTTCACTAGCAATATCATTGTAAGAAAACCAAATCATATTATGATACTTCTTCAAATGTATTTATCTGGATCAGTTACTTGATTCGTTTGGCACCTAACAGTTGCATGATATCAGTGACTTCATATAGGAATTGTCAGCCTATTTCAACTTAAGACATACAGCAGCATACATAACCATGCAATAAGCCAACAATGTAAAAAGAAGAAGGAAGCAAAGCTCAAGTCTGACAACTGCAACAATCTTAGAGTATACAACACTGCTAGCATTGTGTGTCTGACTGAGATGTTTATATTATCTCACACACACACACACACACACACACACACACACACACACACACACACACACACACACACACACACACACACACACACACACACACACACACACACACACACACACACACACACACACACACACTTCAAAGGCAGCATTATGTACCAAGATAAACAGATGCGATGCCAACATCCAGTTTCCTTTCCTCGTCCTTCCCTTTCACACACACACATTCACTCTCTTACTCACACAATCACATAATCTCTACACCAAGTTAATACTGTGCAAATACAGCAATTAGCGCACTAGATACAATTAACCAACCGTTCCAGCGACTTGTCTCACCGCTACAGCCCTGCTACACTCCCAATCAACTCCAATCCAGCAGGCTTTAACAAAGACGACCTATTAGCTCGCTATTAAGCAGTCCACTAATTGACTCCCTTTTTTAAAATCAATTTCAGCACGGACAGCTGTTCCTATAGCTAATAAAGACATTTATGATCACAGACAGATCCATGTGAAGTGTAACAAATGCAGCATGTTTTTCTCTAATTATCTTGCTAGGACAGAGTTAAACACTAGGGGGTGACTGGAGGGAGAATGTTCTAGTAATGCACGGCAAAGAGAGAAGACGTCTGCTGTCACCTTTCAGTGTATGTCATACCTGAATAAGTCTAGTGAAAATACCTGAATGTTTTTCCTGCATTAGAAAAAATACAAAAAGGAAGTTAGAAAAGTAAGAAACAAGTTTTTGATATGATTATCTATGTAGCCTGACCACGGTTTTGTGTCTTGGTTTAGTTAAGCTTCATGGTGATGCTCAATGTCTTACTAACTCATGTCAAAAACAGCTTTGACTTGGGTTTGAGGGTCACGCAGGATACAGAGAATAGCCTAGGCCTGACTCTGTTCTACCAGGCCCAGTGACTGAGAAGAGCAGGCTGTGATTCTAATTAGGGTATCTGCCCTAATGTAAGAGCAGAGGGCAGTCGCTCAGCAAGATTTAGGATGATATTTTAAGGGAGAGCACTTTGGGCACACACTACCTAGCATGAGCCAAAGTGAAAGCAAGAAGTCACCCATCCACAGAGGGATGCCCTTCACAAATACTAGCTGACTAGCTTTTTTTTTTAATGCCAGCAGTGCAATTGTGGATCTTTTCCTGTTCAAAAGGACACCGCTCTAAATGCAAGTCTCTTTTGTGTTAAATAAAACATGAATGAACTCCGAATGCACTTTTTAGAAGAAGTTAAAGTTGCGGAGAGGTAACCTGTTTAGCCATCACATTAGAGGTGTGTCGATTAAGATTCTCCGGCCAATGATTCGAATGATACTTTATGAATCTCAATGCATCGCATCCTCAATTTCTATAATACTGCACATGACTACTGTTTCAAGAATTTATATAAGCAGTGAGATAATTCTGAACCCCCTTTTTATTTAGAAAGTGCTTTAAAAAAGAAAAGGCTACAACAGTCTATAATAATATCAAGATCTGCAACTTTTATATGCCAGTATCTGTCCGACACATTTCGGTATATAAACTTTACAAAAACAAAGGATAAACTCTTTTGCAGCGCATTACAAGTGTGTTGTGATCTATAAAAATACGCTTTTCATGCATCATCTCTGAGACGGCTCGCAGATTTTTCCCTACACATAGCTCTTCTATTCCTACTTGATTTAGTGACTACATCTCCTGACAGTCGAATTTCAACCTGCATTCACATTTTTTTTCAGCCCGACATTGTTTAATCAGACCATCTAATAACGGTGGCAAGAGCAGCGAGCTAGCAGACTCCCGAGTGCCGTCTCTCACGCCTTTTAGAAAAAGGTCTCGCAAACAATGTTAATTCTAGAGAGGCACCGATACCAAAACGGATACCAGTGCAATACTGACTCAAATAGCAGGATCAGGTGTAGGTGACAATGGGCCGTTCTGGTATCAGAAACCATTATTTAATAACTAACAATTTAGTACATTTATATGCATGTCTTCATTTGATATATTTATGTTTTACAAAGTTCACAAAGCAATATTTAAGTCAAACCTGATATATTCCCTTACACATAACATAATGATCCTAGTCACTTTTTCACAGTGAGGCCTTCAGTTTATTATTTGAACACTGGTGTCAGATCAATACTCTGTATCAGACGATACCAAGTCCAGGTATCATGACTGAAGAAGTCTGATCGGTGCATCCCTAGTCAATTAGCTTATTACAACTTACACAATGGAGCGACATCGAAGGCAAAAAGAGCACGAAACAGTATCGGTCAGATGGTCAGGTTGTAAAAAAGCCAACAGTTCAGCTTGATTAACTAAACCGCCTAATATGAAGGTAAAACCTAAAGAGACAGCAACCTTAATGTCAGCAAAAGACCCTCATTGTAAAAGGAAAACTGTCAGTACAAAACTACAGCACATACAGAGGGTCAAAGTTGAACCAGGAAATCAGGCCTATTAATTGATTTATGGCGCCTGGTTCCCAGATCGCAGAAATGACTTTGCTGCAAACAATGTTATCAAAACAATAGAAACATTAGTCAAACCAATGGAATTAAGATTGATGTTGTAAGAAACCGGAAAAAGGCTTTGAACTACATATAGGGTCTCCTCAATCGGAAATCTAAAATAATGAAAAGATGACTTATTTAAAAGTATTTGATTGTTCCTTTGAAATGACATTCTTCTCCCAATAACGAATAACATGGATTTGAAAGCAGCCCTCCAAAGTAGTGACTAATTTGCAGATGCTTCATGATTCATCTACCCCAGAGGAATTCAATGTATTTTGCATATTGAACACTTCATGGTTTTTGTGAACTTTACATGATGCGTCACCAACCGAGAACCGTCTTCTTAAAGCCTGTTTTTCAACCGTAATTGTTCCGACTAATGACGCGGTGCTCTCTGAATCAGAGACGGCACAGCGGGTCAGACACACCAGGCAGTGAAGGGAAGCTGAACTGTGCAAAACAAGCAAGCCGGATGATGCCATTCATTAATGGGAACATCGGTGCAAACTGAGGAGAGGAGCTGAGAGGAGGTCCCTTAGGATGCGAAAGAGAGAGACAGAGAGACAGAGAGGCCGAGAGCGAGGGGAGGAAAGAGGGAGGGATGAGGTGGAGGGGAATCCAGCAAGGGGCTTACTGCCAAGACCTTTACAACTCCTTCATTATTGAAGCAGTGCAAAGGGAGAGCAGGGCCACTGCCTGCACAAAAAGGAACACACACACACGCACACACACACACACACACTTCAGGATATGATGAAGTAAGGATTTTTTTTTGGATTTTTTTTTCCTGCTCTGATTTCTACCTCCCGCTCAGTGTGAGGCCAGTGTCCATGGAGAGAATCTCCACTGGAATGGTAGAGGTTTGAAAAGGAGAGCCAGGTAACAAGTAGGAAAATTACATCAGTCAATATGTCAAAAAAAAATTAAATAAAATAATAATATAAAAAAAAAAAAAAGAGATTGTGAGACAGAGGGGTGCACATGCAGTACATGGTCGCCAAATACAAGCCAAAAATACACAACGGTTAAATAATTATTTTTTGATTCAACAAACAAATACAATAAAAGTGTTTATTTCAATTAAACTCTGATTTGATAAAGCGAAATGTCAAAGATTTAGTTGTACATTAAATAAGTGTAGAAGTATTTTTTTCTGGCAGTTACAAATTGTGTTCCTCCTACTTAGCAAAGTGAAGGCTATTAGAACTACAGACATGCTTGCTCAATAAAAGGCTGCATTAAGGTAGCAGCAACACGCTGGTTTTACTAGATGCTGGTGAGTGGAAACATTAATGCTACGTATAGCAACATTTTCTCCACTTAAACAAGGAGACCTGCACATTAACATGATGAATACAAAGAATGGCTCTACACTCATATGACTGCTATACGGTGCTTATTTATTTCTCACAATAAAAAATAAAAAAAACATTATTTAGCAACGTGCTATTAAGCAAACAAGAAGAAAGATTAATAAAAACACGTTTGATGAAATGGGAAACATTTTCTTAGAGGCCATTCAAGCTTTTTAAGAGCCTGTATGACGGTACTGTAGCTTGACTCACAACACAGTGAGTGATGACAGATTATGACATACCAGTTTAAGCAGTGAACTTTCTTTCAGTGTGTTTCAGTGTGTCAATAAACGAAAGACTGGACTTGCAACATAGGCATCCATGGCAACTAGCAAATTACTTCCTGACACAAACATGTTTGCTTAACTTACAAATCAGTAACCAGTGAGCCAACTGACGTCTCCGTGGACTATGTGACCGACATTACGTTCTGGAAGTCAAATTGTTTGAATGAAAACCACGAATCAAGTGGAACAGCAGGACAAACTTATTGAAGCCCACTGATTTCAACTGTCTCTACTTAAGCCAGCTTTATTCAAGCTTTATTTTACTTTTAAGATGTTTTATAGCAATATTTCCTCAGACAATCCCTTCTTCTTACCACAAGACGACAACCGCTGTGTCAGTTATAAACACAAGGGCAAAGGGAACATTAACCCTTCATGCATTTTCAAATTTTCTCTGTTGCACATTACACTGAGGTTGAATTACAAGTGATTTTCACGCCGTCATAATCTTTTTATACCTAAAAAGATTCCTAGAGACACTGTGGTAGTCCAACCAGCGATCTTTCCCCTCTCTGCTAGTCAAAGGTTAACAGGAGTTCAAGGAGGTTGGCTCATGTCAAAAAAAAGCCTTGCATTCTAGTGAAAAAAAACAAGAACTTCACATTTGACCGCAAGGAACAGCTCACCAACCCTTCACCCCGAGAAAAATATTCAAAGACGTTTAATCCCAAAGGAAAGTGGCAAGAGAGAGGGAAGGATAGAAAAAGCAGAATAAAAGAGCATACTTTAAATTCACACCTACTGACAGTTTGGACTGGCAACGTTCCCACATGCTCCTGACACAATCAATCCAAGTACAACTCCCTCCTCCCTCTCCTCACCCAGCTCCTCCCCCGCCTCCTCCACTGAGCCCTCCCCTTCCGCCTGCAGCAAAGACCGCCTGACTTCCTCTTTACCTTTGACCCTTATTTATCCCCCGCCCTCATCTGGCAGGCCTCCAAACAGACAGGCTGATGGGGCCGGATGCTGGTGTGAGAGGGGGCAAGCGAGAGAGAGAGAGAGAGAGAGAGAGAGAGAGAGATGTGTATGGATGGATGTTGGGGGAGGATTTCAGGGAAAGTGTGTGAATGACACAGCCTATCACCATGTGGCCACAGAAGCAGCAGTTTCCCAGTGGCGTGTGTGTGTGTGTGTGTGTGTGTGTGTGTGTGTGTGTGTGTGTGTGTGTGTGTGTGTGTGTGTGTGTGTGTGTGTGTGTGTGCAAAATGTTCCTGTGTGGAGCGTGTGGGGTGAGGGCCGGGGTGACGCACGGTGTCAAGTCTCAGGGCTGATTATGGCATTGCCCGTCCAGTCTGGTCGCCTGGTTGGCTCAGAGTTATATAAACCTCAGAGGGGTCAGTAAGCAACAGAGCTAGCGTTGCACAGATAAATGTGCTAACCCTACTTGAAAGAGCACACACACAGATATCTTACGTTGCTGCTTACTCGCGGTACAGCTCAGGGGGCCAAGGCAGGGTAGAGTGGGGTAGAGCAGCGATAACCAGTGAGATAATAAATCTAAATCAGCAATACAGGCAGGCAGGGAGAAGGCACCTGCTGAGTGTCACTGCCGGGGGCCTGTGGTGGCTACAGCAGCCCCGGCCATCAGTATCCATCAGTCTCCACTCAGTTTATTTTCTATTCAGCAAGGCAGTCTTTTGCACCCCTATATAGGAAGCCTTGGGTCTGATTCAAAATGACAAAACAGCAGAGTGGAATAGCAGGGGAAAAAATTACAAAGTCAATAATTAAGAGAACATGTATCATGAAAAGAGAATAGGGGTTAAAATGTACCTGAGCAGATTTAGATGCATGTGATAACATCACATAGGAAACAACTGAATGCTGTTGATTTTTCCAGGTCTAGTCTGTTTTTCTATTTATCTATCTATTGAGCATCAAATCATCAATTCACTTAGAATATGCCAATATAATGTTTCAGAAATATTGTAGGAGGCAGTCATTTAATTTAACTGTAGGCCAGCTGCATATTACACTGATTTTAAAGTAATAGTTCATATAAACATTATCTGGTTTCCTGTGCGAACTTATGTCTCCCAGAAACACGGCTTCTTGTGTGCACAAGAACCATAGTGGCCTATGTCAGTTTGGACATAATACAATGGCTCCTTAGGTACCAAAAAGCGTGACTGATACCAGGGTGGATAACATCCCCCCTTTAGTTTGAGTACGCCTGGAAGGGGTGATTTGAACGTGCTACGGTTGCCCCATAAATCTTCAAAACCAGTTTATTTACTGCCTTTGGGGATTATTTTAATTCGTAGCCATTTATAGCTCCATCAAATCAAAAATTAAGACACATTTGGATTGTGATCAGGAACACAAAATAAGTAAGACACAAATATCTCTTTGAAATTCAACCACAACTGACTGTCCAAAGTTAAAATCCCCATCAGAAATGCACAAATTTAGACATCTAACACGAACCAAATCAAACAACAAATCAAGACAATGATCAAGCTCTCTAACAATTTTCAGACTACTGTGCTGTGCAATTTACCAGTGTATCCTTTAATGTTAGGGTAGGGTGATATGGAAAGAAAAATGCAATATGTAATACTGTAGTAGGATACATTAAATCTGTATCTCCATTTGACCCTTTGCTTAGTCCCGCCTCTCAAACGCAGACTGGTCAACCATAGCGTAGCATCAGCCAGCTCCATCCAGGGTCTGAAAACTCTACTGGTGCGCTCCAAAGATTCTCATGCAATGTCTCAGATTTTTTCTATTTCAGGCTGGCTTTGATGCTTTTCCAATAGCTGGACTTGCGTATCCACTTTATCGATCAGATACCAGTGCATAAAAACCAACAACAAAACAGGTCATGAATCCCTCTCTAATACCTGTTATACTACTGTAAAAACATCTCTTTCAAACAACTGTATTTTAGTTTCTAGCCATAAACTACATTTTATAATATTACATTCAAACACATCACAATAACATTATAATTTACCCTTTGCCTAAAACTCATTTACTCAATGGACCTCGAACACATCATAATGTAACAATGGACCTCGAACACATCATAATGTAGGTTCAATAGAACCTCCAAGGTTCCATTGAACCTACAAGGTGTTGTGGCGGTTGACTTTTACACTGTGACCTGTAGGCCTTAGCTTTTATCCATATATTTCTAACCTGCTGTCGCTGCTAAATTCGTTTGACATCCTGTATATAGCCTTCAAATGCATATTGTAGACCCTGCAGTCCGTTTCTCTAGGAAATCGCTTTTTTCCCCAAAATTATTTATCACATTTATGTAGGAAGTGCAGTTACTGTTGGCTCCATGTTATCTCTAACAGCTTGACGGAGTAGCAGTGGGGGTGGGGCTTGGCCAAGTGTCAACTGGAACACATTGCTGTAGAGATGAAATGACCAGTGGCGTTTTTTTTAAATCATCTCATCAGTGTTTTTGGGAAACTACTTTGCCCAGATTCAAAACCAGAAAAAAAGAAAAAATTGCCGCACAGTTTAAAACAGGTGATAATCTGACTGAGCATAATTTACTGCCCAATTCTCTGTTTGTCAATTGAGTTAGATATGTTTGTTATGCTGAGCAAGCCCAATTCTACGACGTTGTCCTGCTGCTTTCATGTTTGGTTATCCTCTCAGAAAGATGCTTGAGATACTGAAATCTTGTTCTTGAGCAGCTACCATTCCCTCGAAATTACACACACAGGAGGCAAAAATGACAAGCTAGCAGTTAGAGGTTCTCCAGCAGCATTTTGGTTTATAATCAATATTCAACGGCTTGTGGGAACTTTGGTGTTTAATCTCAAGTTTTTCTTCAAAAGGCAGGCTTTCAAATTTAGGCCGCAGTGAGCACAGTTGATATTTTCTTAAAAAAAAAATAATAATAATAACTTCTGCGAATTACGTACAGTACATGGCAAATAGTCAATTAAATTTCAGTTGGGCAACAATCAATCAGCCCCACATGGCATAACATTTTTGTCATCTGCTTTTATCGCCAAAGACTTTTGGCATCCGCATTGTTATTTTCCTAAACTCTGGGCACATTAAACTGGACAATAATGAAGAAAAACAATAGCAACCAAAAAATGTTATTACGGAAAATGGATGGATGGAATGGATGGATGTATAAATCCAGAATTATATAAATATCTAGGTTTCTTAGTACAACTAAATCCAGACTATTTTCTGTTGACTGTAGCTGCTAGAAATTACCAGAAAGAAATATTGTTTTTTGACTAATCCATACAGAAGTTAATAACTGAATAACTATCCAGTGACTAGACTAATCAAGATACTTGATCAGGTGAAAACCCTGTTTATCAAATACTGCCACAAAGCACTCCAAGTCACTGATTTGTGACATTAACCACAATGGTCTATTTCAACCTATACAATTAGTTTTACAGTTGTACACACAGACAGAGAGCTCACAGACGGCAGTCTTGAGTTCCTGACTACACACAGCATAAAGACTGATGACTCACAAGAGTACACAGAAGCATTAGAAACCAGCATCCAGCTCAGATGAGTCGCACTAGAGTGTTGATGCCTGTAAAGCAGATATTATACTTTCTGCATCTGCAAGGGTGGGCTAGGGTCCATGTGAGTCAATTTTGTAATCAGAGGGTGTACGTGTAGGCTCTCTGCAGATGTCCACATGCTGCTAATTTGTTGTGACCGGGCAAACAAAGATTGTGGGACCAATACGCTACAAGTGGTAGTGGAGCGATATACTGTTAATGTGTGGAACGCATCCAACAAAGTGAACAGTATAAACAGAACTACTATGCGTCTGTGGTGTCCGCAGCTATCCGTGTACGAATCTATTTGGAAGTATAAGCGAAGCTTGAAGTACCTCCTGAGGCAAAGCCCCTTGCAGTCCATGAATGTGGTTGAAATGATTAATGGGACACACTGCACACATCTGTTCATTTCAATTTTGATCCATTTCAACAGGGCCTAAAGCATTTTTTTCCCAAACTCAATTTAACTTGAGAATTCGGCATCCAGGGACAACTTTTCAATCTTGAAACCCAGGTGCTAATCACAGCTGCAGCTGACCATTACAACCATTGGAAAATCCTAATTAGCCCCTATTCACCGCGGGGGAGTGAAGAGTGGGCAGCTCGCCCCTGATGCCTTGCCTGTTCAGCAAACACACTATCAGCGGGCTCTTCACACATCGGTGCACATGAATAGCACAGTCAGCCCGTAAGCATCAACACGGGGCTGAATGTTGACACAGACAGGGAGAGGCTCGTTCGTGTGGCTGTGGTTCATGGCCTCATTTCAATCAAGGACCTTTGCAGATGGGCAAATGGTCGGCCTAACCAGGGCTTACTCACACAGGCCACCCGTTCTATTGTCACCTGCTGCCTGCTGGGGGATAGCAGAGGCAGTACTCAACACACAGGTGGGGTTTTGGCTCATGGGCATAGGTTTGGTTTCAGGAGTCTCGGGGGGGGGGGGGGCATAATGGGTCTGTGTCAGTAACAGGACACTGTTTGGAGAAATTTAAAATGAGTCACTCAAATGAGTACTATTGTCCCTGTACAATAGTACTCATTCATGAGTTTACTACACGAGAGGAAGAGCAGATACAGAAAAGGGTAGGGTTGGTAAGATAAATGGCGAACAACATTTTGTGTGTGTTCTCAGTGGCAATGAGAAAGACTCAGCACTGTCGGGGGTGGGCCATGAAAAAAAAAAAAAAAAACCCCACAAGTGATCCAATGAAAAATGTGTGAATTTTCCACATGTGCGTGGTGCTAGTTTGAGACAATCTGTTTCTGCTGCACTCT
Organism: Anoplopoma fimbria; assembly: GCF_027596085.1. Taxonomy (NCBI): domain Eukaryota; kingdom Metazoa; phylum Chordata; class Actinopteri; order Perciformes; family Anoplopomatidae; genus Anoplopoma; species Anoplopoma fimbria. Next base: position 10,151,221 of record NC_072450.1, read on the forward strand.
GCAAACGCTGTTTAATTGTTAGTGCACCAGATGTTGTTTATGTAATAACACTGCAGAAATCTACAAAAATATGGTCACTAGGAATACATGGATGTCCTGAAATTCATTTTTTTAGTGCACACACCATTATGAAACATCTGTTGCTTTTGCTGCTGGTCATGTGTCACACGCTGGCCAAGAGGCAGTGGGGATGCTGCTAAGTTACTAGCCAACTGAGGTCCAGGAACCGCCTGAAGCCTGTTACAGCCAGCTAATGCATTCTCCCAGCCTCCCCCTCTGCTTCTCTTCTCCCTCTTGTGCTCTTCCTCTCTGTCTCTTTCCTTTTTCTTTCTTTCCTACGCTCTCCTTTTTCCATGAGCTAGTGCTCTCTCCATCTCCTGAACCCCCTCCCCCTCCCTCAAGTGCTAACCACTCTCCTCCACCACACTTCTTTTTTTTCTTCCTTTGCCGCTCGCTCTCTCACATGTGCACATGTACTCACACACAGACCGTGGCAGCCACCACAACAGGGTGCAACCTCCCCCACACTCCATGGAGGCAGTGTGCTAGTGCCTCTGGCTTGCCCTGACCCATATCTTGATATAGCCCTAAGTATGCTTACAGCTAAGTCCTGAAGACACTCCTGCCACTCTTAGCCTAATCAGGCCTGACCTGCTGTCGGCGCACTGGGCCGATAGACAGTCCATGCCGGACAGACCATTATCATTTTCAGAAGGCTTTCAGAAGGCCCTAGGTACCGCCGCTCCACCTTCCCCCCTCTCCACCTCTGATTGCAGGTTTCCTACTGGACAGGCACATGCTCTAACTGGGATAGTTAGTTAAACATTACATAAGTGGTTGGATCTGTGCCATGCTACTCTGGGAAGAATAAATTGTTTGTATGTCAGCAATGAAAGGTTCTCCATTAGTAAAGCAGATATATGTGCAATTATAATATCTATTTAATTTTAAATGATCAACCTCGATCCTGCTCAAATACCACATTTATTAATCTATACTGACAATAGATATGGGTACAGGACAGATCACATAGGCAGTTTGGATATAAATTAGACTACAATATTGTGTTCAGAGGGTTGCTCTGCTACACTATGGCTAAAATATACTGTCATGTGTAATGCTTTTTTTATATAAAAAAAATAAATAGAAAAAGCAAATACTTAAGTTTGTAACATTGTATTACCTTTTCTTGCTTGTACTCAACAGGTGGTGGTTTTCTGTGCTCATGTCCCCTCGCCTGGCTGGAATCGACCCAGGAACAGTTGGATTCATCCTGTTGGCTGAGAGCAGCCTCCAGCTGGGGCAGGAGGTCCGGCAGTAGTTCAGGAGGCTCCAGGCCCTCCAAGTCTCCATCCTGAGCCTCTGATGGCAGGATATTCTCACCCAAGGCTTGGTATCCATTAGTGTTTGTCGCCCCGCAGCTCTGGGGCTGCTCAGAGGGCAGCCGGCTGGCCATGCTGGGAAAGCAGTTCATTGACTCCCCAAACATCTCAGATGACTTGTTTCCCTGGGTTTCTCGGGAGCGACGTAGGGCCCGGAAAGCACATTCATCTGCCTGGTTCGACGGGTTCCTCACAACTGCTGCTGATGGAAACTGACATACTGTCCCTGGGAGCTCGGGCACAGTAGAAGTGAGGGGTGCAGTGGTGGTGTTGGGCATAGACACTGAGGCTGTGGACTGCTGACTGAGACTGGGTATTTCTGGCTCTCCAGGATAGGCAGGGTACTGAGCAGCTTGGTAAGCAGTGGCAGCACTGACTGAGCATGTGGGCAGGGAGTGAACCATAGATGACGAATGCATGGGGAAGGGCAGGTTCGGGTCTTCGGATCCTGATCCAGGAAAGGCTTGACCTCCCCTTGACAACTGGTAGCTACCCGGCTGAGGCTGCAAGCAAGGCCCACTCAGTGTAGCAGTTTGACTTTCCAAATAAGCCTTACTTGGCAAAGGCCTTGAATGGAACCTTGGTTCAGATAGTTGGTGCTGAACCTGCTGCGGAGTATGGTGAACTTGTTGTTGGCTCTGAGATTGCCCTCCCTGGTGAAAGGAGAAATTGTGATGCTGCTGTTGCTGCAGGGGCATAGTCTGTGTGTTAATGTGTTGGTGCTGCCGCTGGCTTAACAGATGTTGCTGATGTCTTTGCTGTTGCTGCAGCTGCTGCTGCATTCTGTGCTGCTGCTCCTGTTGTTGTTGTTGTTGTTGTTGTTGTTGACACGGGTGGTGGTGTTGTTGCTGCTGTGTTTGCTGTTGTCTGACATGCAGTTGCTGGTTGTGCAGTTGTTGCTGCTGTTGTTGCTGATGACAAAGCTGTTGTTGTTGTTGAGATAAGGGGTGGTACATATTCCCATTCTGGTCTTGGTTGCCCCACATTGGACTGCTGCTGTTACAGAACAGCCCATTGGATTGAGGTACTTGGCTCATGGCGGCATTATGGTATTGGCCATGCTGGTCTGCAATCATGCCACCACCTCCAACACCTGCGGCCCCAGGACCCGAAAATGGCTGCACCATAGGAGTCTGTGCCTTAATGCCAATGTAGTGACCCATCTGCTGACTGTAAGAAGGCATGGCTCGTTGGGTAGTAACTGGTGGCATCATGTCTTGGTGCTTCACTGGGTCTAGAGGCTCAACTTGGAGGGGCTCAAAATCAGCAGTGAGGTTTAGCTCATCCACAAGCGATGGTGCCGGGGGGAAGCCATCCTCGTCCAGCCCATCCAATCCTCCGACAAAGAGGTTGGGGTCATTAAAGAAGTCCATGGCCGAGCCCAGAGGGTAACTGGAACCTTTGGAACTCCACTGGATCCAAGCTGGTCCCAATGAGCCTCACTGTGAGCTACAGCATGTCCACACTATTGTGTCCCTTTTCAACAACAGAGGGGAGAAAAATATAAATTAAAACATTAGTATGAGCAGATGAAGACTGTGTGTGTGTCTACTAAGTAAGGTATAGTCTAGATCAGGGGTCCCTTAAAAAGTTTTTGTAGACATTTGTCATTCACATTTGTAAAAAAAATACTTTTATTTCACAATAATTGTCTGGTAAGCACTTGCTAGTATGCTAACATCAACATACGTTGTCACTGATTTAGCCAAACTTCTAAGAACTGCAACTTGTTTAATTGACAGCAGATTGGCAAACAATAATTTGTGTCAGAAGGGGTCGGGTCTGTGAATTTGATTGGATATAAATTTGAACAGATGTACAAAGTGATTTCAAAGCCACTTTTTAGCAAGCCACTCAGAAACGGGTTACGAGCTACGAGCTACTTGTTGGAAACCCCTGGTCTAGATAAACAAATCACATTTTGCAAACAAACTACAAGTTACTCATTAAAATAATCCAGCAGAAGCTCCCCACACACACAAATCATTTTCAGGCTGAGATGACATGACAATTTATCAAGTATTTCTCCCCACCAGATCTAAGTTTATCATCCATTTCATCATCTGTAATAAATGCTTGTAGGCTAGTAGAATAGGACGAATGCCCACTCAGTGTAAAAAATTAAAAAAAAGCTTTCAAACTTCAGGTAATGGCTGGGTCAAAGGGGTCTGGGGGAGACGGCTTTCATGTGTGTAACAAAGCAGCTGGTGCAAACCAACCGCCAGCCACCAGCAGGTGCATCTTCCTGTACCTACACCCCCCCCATTTAACACACGCATACACCAACACACCTCAACCCTCCACCCCCACAGCCACTGAAGCCGCCTGCCCTGCTACGGCAGAATGTGTGGGAGGTGCAAACAGCTGATAGAATTTCAACAGCCAGGGACAGAGACAGATGAGGTGCTTTAAGCGTGTGAGCGTGTGTGTGCGTGTGTGTGTTTGTGTAAGTGTTCTGCAACCACAGACCAGCGGAAGATGACAGAAGCTTACCCAGGTCAGTCATTATATGCTGAGTTGCTATGCACACAGGCAGGCACACAAAAGCACAAACATGCACAGCCATCTTTCCAGTATCTTAGTCTAACTTGTGGAGATACTTATCGTTTCATTAGCTAACATATATATCAAATGACAGGCTGAGAAGTGGTTAAACATGTAGCGGTTTTCACAACACCACTATTTTAAATACACTGGGCATTTAATAAGACATAATTAACTGTGACAGGCTCAACTACCACACATGACGTGTAATCGAAGGCCAGCGACTCACTCTGAAAGCAATGAGTATTTAATTACACTGGACATCGTGCCTGCAGTGGCAAATCCATAAAAAAGTGGCTAAACTTTTCTTCAATCCCAAAGCACATCACAGGGCAACAGACAATATTAAAAAAGGTAATTCCACAGTCTGCGCAAATAATTTGAAAACACTAATATTGTCAGGATTCTCATACTTGTCTGAGAGCTTACACTAAATGTGATTCTAATTGGCAATATTGAAATATTTAGGTTATTTTATGTTGTTAAAAAGTTATTTTGTTGAGGTGTAATGTAAAACCTGACACGTTAATCAAATGACTAAAAACATGAAGCCTAAACCAAAGTTAAATCATAAACTGAAGAATCAGAGGTAGGAAAATGCTCTACCAGTATCATATTAAAAGGTTCCTTCCGGGGCTCACTTTCATACCACCAGGCACGTACATCATCACTCTCCCCAACACCAACCACCATCAACAGGTCCCAATAACAATCTGCTCACACAAACATGAAGCCATTCCTGTCAATGAGGGTTGTGCCTCCAACTTTAACTGTACTCCTGTGGTTTACTATCCTGTTCATTGGGGAACATTGTGATGGTCTTGAAATGTGACATTACCACTGGTTAATTTTTTTTGGATGCTTCCCTTTAAAAATAGTCAACATACTCATTGTCTCACATTCAGTCATCTAGGAAAACATGAGGCATGTAAATCACTCTCTGAGAATATAGACAATACTAAATAAGGAAAATATTTATAATTGCCACATCTAAGCAGTTTGAGATAAAAAAAAGAAAAATCCCAGTCATACTCAAGTGATAATTACTCCATCTCTAGGTCTAGTAAAAGAGGTTTGAAAGTATGGACAGGTTTTTCTATGTGTTCTTGGGTTTCTGATGATAAAAGATACTCATTGAAGACATGAATTAATCATTCTGTGCCAAACACAAGGTCATTTAGTGTAGTAGAAGTGTGCTTGTGTCCTTTCATTTAAATCAGCACAACAACAAAAAAAAAACATGTGTTGAAACGAATTTGTGTTATTTGAAATGATTTTCTACACAGCCTATTTATTATGTTGTTAAGATAAGATAAGATAATCCTTTATTAGTCCCGCAGCGGGGAAATTTGCAGGCTTACAGCAGCATAGAGTTAAAGTGCACACAAGAGACATAGTAAAGAAAGACAAGATAAAAAATAAAAAATGAAAAAAATAAAATAAAATAAAATAAAAAAAACAAGTATTATAAATAAGCAATAAAAACAGTAGAAAAACACAATAACTGAAATATAATATTTACAGACAAGTGAATCTGAGACACAAAAAAATAGTTGAAAACTGAGGCAAAGAAAGCAGACCATTCCAGATGGATTTACAACAGTAATCTGAATGTTGAGCTGAAAGGGTTTGAAAAAAAAAATATGATACACTTCATGTCATCTTTTCTCATGTACCATGCATCATATTACTGAGCCTGCCAGCCAATCAACGCCCCAAGAGAGGGAAACCAATCCCCTATACCCAAATCACCTTCCAGCTGTTTCCTTCCTAATCATGACGTCGTAAGCACCTTCCATACACGTGCGACTCCTGCCTAATATCAACAACATCTCCGTGTTCATAACTTAACCCCGGAGCGTCGCCATTGAATCCTGGTGGAACCAAATGGCCATTTCTGCGCACCTCAAGTCGAACAACTTGTTGCAAAAAAAAAAAAAAAAAAAAACAAAAAAAAAAAAACCGCAACAATATTACCCGAAGAATAGAAAATTGCGTTTGGAACAAAGTAGCCTGACGTCAAATGTCTACCGTGACCGAACGTGCGTTTCATTTCAACGCGCGTTAAAAGGTTTTAAAATAGGAATAAAAAGCCTAGAATAGAATAGAAAACTTTACATTTAACAGTAGGAAACACTTGTTTTTTTTTAAAGCTGTGGTAAGTTTGATAAGAAGTGTTGCTTTCATTAAACAGACACCCCTCACCTCTCAAGTCCCAGCATCCTCTTCATCTTCACCCTCAGCCTCAGCAATGGCTTCAGCCCCTGTGGTCGCGGTGTTTGATAAGCCAGCGAGGCGACAATGTGTAAAGCACAAAAAAAATCAAATAAAAATAAAAAGAAGGAGAAGCATAAATGAATTACACGTGGGGCATTTCGTTTTACACCGGTGTCCGAGGCCTGTTGAGTTGGTCACACGTGCTCCTAAACCTCCACTTTGGAAAAGCACAGGATTCAAAAAAAAAAAAAAAAAAAAAAAAGGGTGTCGTGACGCTTCAACACGCAGCGGGAGGAAGAGGAGGAGGAGGATGAAGAGGTCGACAGTGATGGTGTCCGTGATAAAAAAAAAAAAAAAACTAGTGTGTTACCCCTCCTCGACAGTCTTTTCTTTATTATTTTTTTTTAATAATAAAATTGCCAGTTCCCGGGGTCCACATATAAGTGCGGTGCTGACTAAGCCCCCCGGCTGGTCGCTGTCAGTTCAGGACCCCCGATGACCAAAAGGACCCGACGCTACTTTGTATCCACGCGTAATTTCATTTTTTTCCTTTTGCAAAGTGCTACAAAGTATCGCGCGGCTTCCTATTTTTAACAAGTTTGGCAAGTCCTGTTCTTATTCATACCGGGAAGAAAGAAAGAAGGAAAGAAGGAAAGAAATAAAGATAGATAGATAGACAGGCAGATAGATAGATAGATAGATAGATAGATAGATAGATAGATAGATAGACAGATAGATAGATAGACACTCTCTCTCTCTCTCAGCGGGGCGGTGTGTCATCAGACAGCTGAGGCGAGCCTCGCCGTGAGTGTCAGCAATTTGACAGCTCCTAGTCTGAATGAAACGCTACCACTCCAGATCCAAACATCTCCCCAAATAAACCACACGAAGGAAAGTGTGATTCCTTACCTGCGGCGAACACCAAAGTTAAACTCCAGACGTCGTGTGTGTACGCAGTGTTGTTGTTGTTTTTTTTGTTTTTTTTAAGGGCGAACTTGTGACTGTGTTGTTAGTTGTACTCCTGCTGGCGACCGCGGCGCAGCGGCTCTACTGCTGCTGCTGCTGCTGCTGACGTGACGGAGTGATAACACCTCCTTTGCATATTAGTGACCTCCTCCCTGATTGGTGCGCCCGAGAAATTTGGCTCAATTTGGCCTTTTACGCGTGGAATTGAAAACCGGTTCCCAGGACGCGTGTGCTTCCCGTGCAGCGTCGCACCCGGACAACTCCGGAAAGCGGATGATTTAATCGCGGTTTCGTGCGTAAAGTTACCCCGCGTTGACAGAGTGCATAAGATGGCCGCGTACGAGCCAGAGCCAATCAGGAGAGGTTTTACTTTTCGCACATGCACCGGAGTCTCTCCACTATGCAAAGAGGACATGGGTGGGTGCGCGGCTCTGCACTGTGGGTACATGTTGACCTCTGCTGGCTGATTGGGCAACATACTGCTCTAAAATCTAGTCTTTTCCACTTTGGACTATTTTACTTGTCTTCAATAAATAGCATGCCCATATTGACATTTTTCATCTTTCATTTTCATAGAAATATGTCCTGATTTTGCCAGTGACCCCAGGTATTATGCAAGGCTTCCTCAATATATCAATTAAATATTAATATATTCATAAAAAAAAAATGTCGAAGCAGAACAGAATATTCTCTCATGCCTATCATTCAATAATACTAAGTCCTAAATACGGTAGTCTTTGGTAGCCTAACTGTGGGATTGGATATTGGTGAACATGGTGTGAGTAGTGACCACTACTATTGTATAAATGTTTACAGGTGAAACATCACTCTTGTGTAGATCAAATACAAATGTAGCTTGAAAATGATCTTTACCAAATCCCAAAATGTCTGAACAGTGTGTAATGTTTGCACTGCATCAGATATTTCAGGTTGAATGCTGTAAGTAAAACCCATTCATGCTAAAAAATTTCCAGAACAAAAGAATTACAATTTTTTGATCAGTTTATTGATTTCAGAGAAAAGCCTTTAAACCTCATGTCATTTATGCATTAATGCCTTTCACAAACTGGAGCAGGAATGGGTCCGTATGCAACACATTGAAACTCACAAGTTGTAAGAGGTCAAAAATCGCAAAGATCAATGTGTGAAGTCACGTCCTTGCCTTTCACAGCAGCTATAAATAGATCTAAAGGGTTTCAGCACCATATCTGCTATTCTGATACAGTCATTTCCTTCTGGGGTTCCCACACATTTTTTAAAAATACCATCCTCTTCCCACACCCTTAGTTTTACAATATTTGCATATTGAAAGTGGCTGGGCATTATTACTAACAATTAAGCCAGAGCCCTTTACAGAAGAAGACATTACATACAACACAACATTTATCTGGCACAATGGAAAAGGTGTATTCTTGTAACTGGACAAAAATAAATGTTGTGGTACTCAGAAAACTAGTTGATAACTTAACCTTATCCAAATACATTTCTGATTTTCCTTCAGACTTATGTGGGAATTCTGCATAATTTCTTCAACTTTAACTTGTGTAAAATTTGCAAAGGAAACCAAAGAAATCAAATTAGAAAATCCAAGCATCAAAGCACACAGCTCTTAAAGTCAAAGCAGCTTAGCACAGCATCCATTATTTACAACCCAGACCTTTAATAACCAACAGCCCAAAGGTACAGAAAACATTCAAAATCATTAAAACCAGACAAAATAAAAAACATGTATGTAGTTATCTTTTAAAACCATACTTGCCTGCTCTGCTTTATATATATATATATTTTTTTTTATTAGGAACTATGTAAGACAATAGCTTACACAGTGGGTTTAACAAGAAATCATTGTCCAATAAGAAACAATAAAACATATCATGTCAATCTAATTGGTTAATGAGAGGGGAGTTTCATTCACACATCTGTGACTGACAACATTCCAAGTCTGACAAATAAAACAGTCCTGAGCCAATTCCAATAAGTGGTAGAGATCATGTAGTCCACTATACTTACCGTATGAATGCTTTGCTCATACTTTTCAGCTCCTTTTTGGGACAGCATGTTGTATCACCTAGCCCAAGATGTGCATGGTTCTGAAAAATCTAAATGACAAAAGCTCTTTGATTGCATCGCAGCCTAAATGATGTTGCTGGGACATCCATTTGTCGATTTACATATAATACAAACTTTGTATCCTTATTCTAAAGCTGTTCGAGGAGATGCCTACAAAGCTTTTAAAGCCGAGCAATAATGAGGAGATTTAACATGAAGTTCTCCCAACTGTTTCGAGGATCCAGTTCACTTAAACAGCCGAGGCAGGCCGATGCATCCGATGCATGGGCCTCCCTCTAGTGGCCGCTGCGTTGACAGTGCAGGCTCAGCTCTGGGAAGGAGTGTCATCTTTGCTGAAGGGCTGTGTTGATCCAGGCTTCACCCAAGACAGCCCGGACACCTGTGTTCCCTTGTGGTGATCCTCAGGTCGTCTCTAGAGCAACAGAGGGAAATTAGAAGTTACACAACTGTAGCAGCTCTAACCAATCAAAATACTCACACTGCAGCTTAACCCAAAACCTTAAGGTTTTTATTCTGGGAGCAGAACTGCAGCAGGCTGCACTTTCTTGCTCCTATACAATCAAAAAACAGTTGACTCTTGTGGATTCCAAAAAATAAAATAACGTACCTTGTATGTGAACATTCGATCTTTTGCTTCCTCATGAACAGCTGGGTTCCATGGAGAAAAACTGTCAAATGGACAAGAGTGGCAATGTGAGCCTTACAGGGTTTGTTGTCTTGTTGCTGAATGTTAAAAATGGGGACAGTTTAACCAACCTTATTGCGTACGGATCATCCATCTTGGGCTGGTCAAAAAGATGACTGTTGCATAATGTCACACTATCCACCACTTTGCTTTTGAACAACTGCACATCCTTTTCATATCTGAAATAAAGTAATAAAAAAAGTATGCTTTATGACACATCGGTTATAACTTAAGCCTAAAACAAATCCAAACAGATTTGTTGCCATGTGGCTCTGCAATATGGACAGCCAAGAAAAAACAGAGCGACATGTACAAAGCTGCGGCACAGACTGGACCTCCTGGTAACTCATTTATTAGAGTAGTGATTTTTTTTTGATCTGATGCCAAATGCCTGTACACAATATTCATGATATAACTGGATTCTTTTACTTTCTATGTTAAAAAGAAATTACAAATATTGCCCAATGCAACAGCATCACAAACTATAGTATTCAAAATGACTGTACAGTTGAAGTAAAAATTCTCTAAAACAGTTTGAACAAAAATTGACGATTATAACCTTCATTAAGGTATGACTTATTGTAGGACTGTTGTATTAGACAGCATTCATGTAAGCTAGGTGTACCTAATAAACTGGTATGTTAGTTTATTTCACAGCAGACATTTTGGCATGTCATCAGAAAAAGCAAAGGTGAAATTGAGCACATTAGCAACGACATCATTTAGGTGAGCTAGTACGAATGTCCTTGTATTGTGCGTGTTGGCTCACTGGCATGGCTTACTAGGACACTCGATGGAACTGAGCAATCATTAATACGATTTGATTCACCTCCTGCTAGGACAAGCACGAGGCTAAAAACAAGTGAAAGGAGGCTCGGACACTCACAGCACAGCAGCTTCTGGGTTGAGTGGTTCCGTGGTATTGATCTTGTAGAAAATTGTACGTGCGTACATCAAGACTTGCCAGATGTGGTTGTGATTCCGTCTACAAGAACAAAATACAAGGAGTTGACAACATCATTAATATGAGTGAATGACATCACTTGATGATCCTCTTATGATGCGAGAAAGGATATGCTCTTTTTACTTGACCACCACTAAACGTAAACTCTACCATCATAGATTTGAAGTTACACTCATAACCTTGTGTTAGAATTTGAGATAAGGGGACTATTTCAAGATTTTTCACATTTTTTTCCTTTCAGTTATTCCGTTTGGTCCAAAAGTTCACTTTGTAGTCAATGTTCAGCTGAGTAAACTATCCAAGAGAAGCACTGACCAAGCTGGACTGGCTCAGCGGGGATGAGGTGGTGAGTTGGGGCAGGCGGCATTTAGTACACAAAACTAATAAATTAGTTTTCACTTAAATATTCATGTTTTAAAAAGAATAGAGTAATTAATATAGAGTAAATTGAAAATGTGTAAAAGCAGAGAGCATACCTCCATTTGGTGAAAGCTCTTCTGACATCAAGCTCTCCAGACACAGGGTCAACAAGAGGATGGAAGACTGGGATGTCAAATACTAATTTCTGAAACAAAGCATAAGGATGAGAAGGTTATGAATGTTCTCTAACACAAAATGTTGTTTCCAAGATCACTGGTCAACCATCATTTGTTATGTCTGTCAAGAGTTCTAGTTTTATGTAGTTTAACAGTTTAAATATGACTGAACACATTTCCAAATGACAGTTTTAGATATTTTAAAAGATTCATCTTATTTTTCTAAACGTCTGCCAACCTGGAAAAATCTTCAAAATTCGCACAAATGCTTTATGACTCGATGCCTGATTTTTTTTTCTGTAAAAAGGTAAACAACAAAAATATGAACAATATACTTACAGGACACTCTCCATCTGGATAGTTATCTGGAATATACACGGTGAACTTGAAGACTCCATCCTGGTACAAGCCGTGTCTGATGAATATGACCCCAAACCACACTAAACAGTGGGAGACACGGGGTATTTCAGAATCTTTACCTCCATCAACAGTCATGAATCATGCAAAAAATCAACCAATGTCAATAAACAGAACATTTAGTTTTAAATTAGTTATAATTTGCAAGGTATGTTGAGCATTTAAGAAAGAATCCATGAGAAGCAACATGTTATTAGTGTAAATATGAAAAAGGCATGAACTTTAAAAAGGAGGTCCTTACTTAGTGCTGATTTGTAGGACGGCTGGACATAAATTCCAGGGAGTTTCTGCTTAATCACTAGTGTGCTGTAGGTCACATGACAAGAAATGAGATCAATACAAAAGCAAGAGACACATGCATGGAATGTATTTTCTTCTTTAGTAGCAAATTGAACGGATCTTTTTAACCCAGTTTTATACAGAATATGCCCATGTGTTTTATAAGCAAGTGCTACCAACATATTTTAAAAAGGAACTCCAAATGTTAACATTATAACAACATAATGTGATAAGAGCCAAGGGAATAAAAACAAATACAATGAACTTTTAATTTGGACAGTGGTCCAATACTTACAACTCAGCCAGCAGAGAGTACTCCAAGTAAAAGGGACCATATGAAGCGTGTGTGCCATTGGCTGACTGGGCTGGGGTGCCCGTTGATGCAGGCTTGGTAATGGGGGTTGCATTTTTAGGAATGGGTGGAAGCTGCTTTCTGCCAAAGGACAACCGTGCTGGGCTGGCTCTCTGCTCACCATGCCCACTCTGTTCCTCGCTGTCAGTCCTCTGCTGTTTTGTAGGAGAAATATAACAGAAATCTCAACACATCAGCTGTAATGAAGAAAAAAAACCCAGCTATGTGAAAAAGCAGGCAGAAGGAAGGTCTTTAGAGCCGAATAAGGGAGGATATAGCTTGAGCCATTATGCACACTCAAAAGTAGACCAATGACTCAGGTTAGTAAGTTAACCATGTGCTGTGACCAACATTTCAGGTTACACTGCCCATCTAGTCTAGTTTGCAGCTTATCAGGAAGCAATGTCTAAATGAGAGCAAGCACTACCAAGTACAGCTATCAATGTTTCTTACTGATGCTGTTCAGAACGATACAAGTAGTTACAGTACAGTCACGGTACACATCGAGCAAACAGCATCAGGAAGCCACAACGAACGCTGATGATGATGATTACAACTAGTATGCCAGGAATGTTTGCAGTGGATAGTGTGCTGATGCATTAGATTTAGACTACACTGAAGCCAGACTTGACCACATGATGTTTGAAATGATCCTTTGACTAAGCAGGAAAAAATTAACTCACGTCACACCCATGCTCAAGGTACACTGTCTGCCTCCTCCATTCCTCTACCGGGTGTCACCAGCATGCCAAAATGTACATCCTGTCCACTTTGTTTGCGGAAATTCAGTCTAGCACTAGCTAACTGTACTTAACCACAGACATTAGAAATGATTACCCCTAATCTGAGAGAGGGTGGGTTCTAGTCAACAAAATACACAGTTTCAGTCATAATTTACATTTGATTTAAAGAAAATAGCCATTTTAAAAAGTAAATTTCCTTTCAAAGAATGAGTAGGACCACACCCTCAACTAAAGTATTAATAATTCCAGTTCACCGAGAATCCTAGGAAAATAAAAACAAGTTGAAACAGGTGCAGACAAAGACCTCGAACAAATAAAAAGGCTGCTAAAAAAACAAACATTTTTTAGTTAAAACAAAAGTAACTGAAAATGAACCAGCTTTCTCAAATATCAAATGATTGTGGTCTAAAATGTTAAACATAACTGCAACTGCTGAGTACAGACACATCATCTTCATATGTGCTGAGTGTTGTTGACGCTGATAGTATTCTGCTTAATTGGGAGATAAAGTCACAACTTCATGACACAAGTCAGTTTAATCTCCCCTGGTTTTTCAACAACCATATACAATTTACATAGGATGCCCTACGACCATGAAAGATCCACTAACATATTGTACAGTTTAGGGTTCTCAGTAGTTGTGAAGAATGTCCAAATGTGTGTATATAATATAGATACTGTATATGAATCTCATTTATTGTTTTTGTTCTTAGGCCCATGTATGATCATGCTGTAGTTTGCATTTGCAACATGTTGTTATCAATACAAAAAAAATGTTTTTGGCATAGTGAAAGTATTATTCTACCATCATACCTACCATGTTCTTAAAAATGAAAATAAGTTCAATGTCTAGCCTGTCATATGAACATTGTACAACATATTCCATTACATTACAGTCATTTAGCAGATGCTTTTATCCAAAGTGACTTACAATAAGTGTATTCAACATAGGTATTCAAGAGAACTACTAGGTATTCAAGAGAACTACTAGTCACCAGAAGTCATAAGTGAATCTCCTTTTTTAAACAAGCATCTAATAGCATAAACCAGAGCAAAAGTACAGTGCAGAAACAAACTAATACGAATACAATAAGTGCAACAAACTAATACGAATACAATAAGTGCAACAAACTAATACAATAAGAGCAACAAACTAATACGAATACAATAAGTGAAACAAACTAATATGAATACAATAAGTGCAACAGACTAATAAGAATACAATAAGTGAAACAGACCAATACAATAAGTGCAACAAACTAATACGAATACAATAAGTGAAACAAACTAATACGAATACAATAAGTGCAACAAACTAATACGAATACAATAAGTGCAACAAACTAATACGAATACAATAAGTGCAACAAACTAATACGAATACAATAAGTGCTAAGTGTAAGGCTCATATTATAGTTCAATGTCTAGCCTGTCATATGAACATTGTGTAACACATTATAGTTCAATGTGTTTAACTTTACCTTACGGCTTGTATTGGCAGACATGCTCCAGAATGGGTTTAAGTTCATTCCTCATTCAGAGGTTTAGAATGGTGTCCCTCTTCTCTCTCTATGTAGGTCCCACGACAAGGGCTGTCCAGGCCATCCAACACTGTGATGGAAAAAAAGAAAAGAAGAAGAAACTTGAAACAAGAGACTGGTGCTGCAGGTCAGGTATACTGCACACAAACAACTGGTACACATGCACATCTGATGCTCTTATGTCATATAGATTACACTACAGCAATGCTTCATATCAAACTGTCTTCACATTAAGTGCTCATGTAGAACAACATGATGGGAAGTGAGGAACTGTTTGGGTTAATTCACCTGAACTTATGTCAGAACGCCGGAGAGAGTTTTTTTTACTATCAATAAAGCCTGTTAAAACACAAAAAAACCCGATGTATTGATCCGATGAGCTAGAAGAATCTGTGTAAAATATTTTAATATATTTAACCTTTTAAGGTCCTGTTCTGCTCACTCACTCACTACCTGCTTAATAAATACCAGTTGTCAGACCTGTCTCTGATGCTGATCTGATTTTAAGTAGCATTTTGATCCTTTTTGAAAGAAACTTAACAATTAGTTGCATTTTGTTTAAATCCATTTCAACAGATAACAGGACAGAGTTTCATATTTACTCATAACTTCATTTTAACATTGCATGTTCAATTATAAAGTATTTCATAAGTTCTTGGGGCTGCTGAAACTGCAAGCTATTGAAAATACCTGAGGCGTGTATGGCTGTACTGTGTATTATGATATTAACAGTTCCTTGGTCATAACATTTCCATGATTATAAGATGTGTGTTCACTTCTTTTTCTTTGTTTTTGTTGATGAGGTTGACTTAAAAAAAAAAAATGTTTTAAGTGAGCTGGCTGCTTGGTGCCACATTTCTTCAGGTTACACAACTTATTATTATTATATTCCTTTATTGATCCCCATGGGGGAAATTCAAGTGTTGCAGCAGCTCAACTACACAGACACAGACAATAAATACACATACTATACAACTACACAGACAATAAATACACATACTATACAACTACACAGACAATAAATACACATACTATACAACTACACAGACAATAAATACACATACTACACAACTACACAGACAACTACACAGACAATAAATACACATACTATACAACTACACAGACAATAAATACACATACTATACAACAAAATAAAGATAGAGATAACTTCACTTAGAACAAATCTTTTGTCTACCTCTGTCTGAAATCAAGGAAACATTGTCTACAATTGATATCATTGAAAACTGCGTATGTGATGTGTGAGCTTGACGGGCTAATTGTTGTTTGGTCACTGTTGATTTCACTGACATCTTGATATTTTCATGGTCACTTCATGGTAGCTGTGTGCTAGCTTGGCTGGTTTCATGAAGTTATGCTAGCATTTGTATTGCTATCGACGTCTAAACAGTCAGCTGTGTGGCTGGTGAACTAATGCTTCCTGTAGGGTGTTTAAATCTCTACAACATGTGCTATTAATATCGAGGCATTTGTGACAGGATATCGAGTTGTGGCATCATTCACCATAACAGTGCTAGCGCATTAGCTTTCAATGCTACATTTGGCGTTGCCTACACATTTTCTAACGTTATTCCTTTAATTTTAACCCTTGAGAAAACATAGCTCATTATTGCAACTCACCGTATTTGCCAGAGAGCTGTAAAAAGACCCTTTTAACAGAGGTGTTAACGTGTGTCCCGGTGTAGTTTTCGCTGAAACTGCTCAGCTGCTCGTCATTCCTTTAAGTGTCATACCGGCTAACTAGCTAGCATTGGCTAGCTAAATCATTTGACAGACACAGAAAACAGAGTTCACTCTAACTTTAGCGAGGGGGCGTTTCGGTGTGTGGCTACGCGTTCTTATTGGTCTACCGGGATGAATGCTCGTATTTGATTTGCTGGTGCTTGCATCACGTGACAGGGGGAAAAGCAGCTGATGGAACCAGTGTTTGCTGTCAATCAAACCGTGAGTACGGTTGCTCTTTTTTTCTTTTGTGAAAGAAGACAGAAAAATACGAGGATTTTATTTTTGTTTTATTTTATTTTACAATGAATAGACATTTGTAAAAAAAAAAATTAAAAGCTAATTTATTTCCCCAAAATTGTATTGACTCATTTCTTTAAAAAAAATAAAAATAAATCAACATTGCTGTTTTCTTTGGGGTGGTTCATGTTTGAATTATTTTATCTTTTACAATATAAATCGGCTAAATTAAAAGTTGAATAAATGTTATTAGTAGAGCTACTGTTAAACAATAAACTTAACGTTAAAATCCAAATTCATACATCTTTTATCTATCTTCGTGTTTCAGTCCAAATATGTAATGTTATCTGTCTTGTATGAAAATTAGTTTTTTATGTTGAATATCAATTTAGCATTTTTCTTTTTTAAAAGCATTTTTCTTTTTTTTGTGTCTTTTCATCTTATAGAATATTTGTCTAGTTTCCCCAAAATGTGCTTCCCGGCACTCCGACAAATATAAAAACAATACACACTTTTCTATTGCCTTAATTTGAATGTTTCAGTGTACTGCACAGCAATAGTCCCTTGAGGGTAAGACGCATCCAAGCCATCTGTGTCACACATTTCTTTAGTTTTGACCACGCTTCATTGGCAGTTCATTCTGCTGATTGATTGATTTCCTAACAATTACCCCTAATTATTTTTCTGGGTGAGAAAAAAAAACTAATTTAATGCATGGGTGATTGCATTAATTGGGAGAAATGACATTGTCCAAGTTTCAGAGTAAATACAATTTATTGACTCCATTATTGTTATCTGATTGTATATTGTTCCAAGTACACTTCACTGACAAAGGTAATTAGTGTCCTGCTGCTTCATTGGGGCAGCCAACAGAGCAAGGTCACCATCACTCTTTTGACTTGTACAAATCAAAGATCACCTCAAAACAAATAAGTTTATGCCTGATTTGCCTTCATCGACATTGAGATAAACTGTCTGACACAAACAAGGGTGCAAATAATCCCACCATTGCTTTTGTAATTAGTTGTTTTGTTTTTGCCATTGATTCTTATTTAATCAACTATTGTGACCTTGTTTGGTCAAACAAATACATTAATGAATGTAATTAAAGTGGGGAGATTGGATTAACTAATTGAATCTGTGACCCGTTGGAGCTTAATTTTCTTTTATACTTGAAGTTTTACACTACCTGCTATTTTGGGGGAGGTCAAATGACATACCCTTTCTCGGCATTAAGCTTTATTTAAATTATAATATATATAAGCAGTAAAGATTAATTAAAAAAGAAACCTGTATTGACAGGTGCTAAGGTGCAGTTGGGAGCTAAACTACAGCAAATGTAGTGCACAAATTTGAATAGTAAGCATCATATCAGCATTAGACCCCTTTTTATATTTGCCATGTAGATATTATTATATTATATATAATGCAATGGGGTATTTTTATTGTCTGTTTTTCCCTGTCGGAAAGATTCATATATATTGGTTTCAGGAGCATTTTCCAGCTACATGCCTTCAGCTGGAATTCAAATTTAACATGAAATATGTTCCCTTCTTTCGGTCCATTTCTTCAGAGACTTTTAGGCCCACTGATTCAGGTCTACAATTGGGTTTAAATGACAGTTAAAAATTACAATTGGCAGTCCCCGGTGAAACCTGTCTACACAGAACAGACATAAAAAAGTGAAAAAAGATGACTCCACATCTAGATAATATGTAATAACAATGTTAGTTTGAATAAAGAAAGCCAAATCTAGATTCAAATGTAATATTCATTTTAGAAATATGAACAACTGGGGAGTAAAGAATACAAAAAAAAAAAACATCAGCCAAATCCTTCATATAGCAATAGTCTTTCCTTATCCCCGAGGCTATGGCCTGGCTAAAGCCTCAATGCAGCAATTATTTGCTGTAATGACTGCAGTTCAAATAAGCCTGGAGATTTTATTAAACCAAATGAGAGAATCATCGGTGTATTATCACCTTATGATTGACAGTGACAAGTGTTGGGCAGGCTCGGATGTGAGCATGATGAAGAAGCTCTTGGCAAAGCTCTCGATAATGTTACCCCTGATAAAGTTTCCCGGAAAACCTCAGCCAACAAATGGAGAGGGAAAGCTCCACGCATATTAATTCCAATTGTCAGATCCCTCCACTTGGGGAGAGGGGCAATCTGGCGGGCCGCCCCGGCTGCCCCTCCATTCACTGAGTGGCATTTTACACAACTAATGAAAAAGAAATCCATTGTGCTGATCATATGCATAGATTTCACTCTATAATAACGAGGGAAATAGAAATATTCATAATAAAAGTAAAGGTCACTCGCTGCTGCAGCTAAGCTTCCTAAGCTGCAATCTTTGCAAAAGCAGTTATCAGGTTACAGCGATAAAATAGGAGAAAGGTTGGGACGCCAAGTTTCACGCCAAGAGGTGAGACACTGCAACTGAGAGCTACTACTACATACTGTAGCTCCTTGATCGTTTGTTTATCTCTCTCCGACAACAAACAATAAAAATGTCGGTTCAAAGATGGATCCAACAGGTCAATCTTCTCCGGTGTCCAATGGAGAGGTTAAAGGTCAGTCAAATAGTTGTGATGTACAAAGTCCTCTCTCTGACGTACAGTACCAAAGCTAGTGTCTACATTCTTCGGGGATTTGTCTAGTCTAGTTAATATAATACATGGAAATATGAACAGCCGCCTCTCCTCTCCTCAGCACACCCATGCTGCCTATCTCTGTATGTAGGTCACCTGGGCTTCTTCAGGCATATGAGAATCGGAGAAATTCGGGGCTGGAAAGAAGCATATCTCACCTCCGAACGACATTCACAGCATTATTATTGCCCGCTGCGACTTCCACGCTGAGCCCTGTCCTTATATGCATCATACGTTGGCATTTATTAGTGCCATGCACTAAGTACAGGCCATGTTATTGAATTTGAATATCAGCTCCTAGCCACATTCGCAGGCCCTGGAAATATATTAAGATGAAGCAATCTCATTTAATAACACCCAAACTAATAAAAGGAGAGCAGATTGGAAATTAAATTTATGAATATTGCTTGGCAGCAGGAGTTATCCAAAAAACCCAGCTTGGTCTGTCAGATATTTCTCTTGCTGTAATTTCCGACTCCTTCCCTAGGAGTGTCACGTTCATGCAGCTGGAATGTTTCGGCCCTTTTGCATTTGGTCGAAAAGTAGAAAGCCATGCTGTCGTCTACTTTAATAGTGCAACATTTTGATGCTTCTACTGTACTGCATGTGTGGCCTAAGCCTTTGTTTAGCATGTTGTTCAGTTTTGAAAATCATAATTTCTGTCCTCTTGTTGTGCTGGAGGTGTACATTGTGGATACAATAAAAAAGCCCCAACACCATAAAAGTTATCTGAAGCCATGACAAAATATAAAAAATGTACCTGGATATTTAAAAAGCCCCTTTTCTCTTTCTTTAATAAAAAAACATCTTGAAACACCTTCTTTCTGAGGTGGCATTCATCCAACAGCAGTCATATCAGTCTGTGCCAGAGCTGAAATTATGGAACGCCACTTCTTCACTTTACTGACTACGCTTCACGCGAGCCCATAATTTCCCCTCTTGTGTCGTTGATGGACAACATTCTGCTGGTCAATGCTTCACTGTTGTGTGCGTGTGCAGCAGCCCTTTTTGCCAAGACATCCGACGGGCCCGGTCCATCTGCGTGTAAATGTTGACTCCCAGTGGAGCTGTGACTGTCACTCACTGCCGAGCCAGCGTAGTGCCAGGCATTGATCGCTACATATTTCTTGCTCTGTACTTCCCCAAACCTTCATCAACAGATGCGGCTGCAGAATTGATTAGCAGCAAGTCAATGACCAAATCTCTTTGGAAACATTTTTTATTTATGTGTGTGTTTATGTGGATAGCTTAGAGGGCCATTAGCGAGATTACCTTTGAGGCTCGGCTGAACAACAGATGTTCAAGGACGACTCAATCAATTTGACTTACAAGAGGCTGCAGTTGCCGGAAAACAAGTGATAAGTCTGCGGGGGGGGGGCAAGGGTTAAATAAAAAACAGTTCACTGTGGTAATATACAGGTGAAGTTGAACAACAGCAGAATTAGACTTACAGTAGGTCCATTATTTAGAATGAGATTTCTGACAGGTTTCCGAAGACTCAAACACACAGTTAATTAATTAAAATCCTCTTAAAGTTTACAATTTAATCAAAAAAAATGTTCTATGCGGGTTTAACTATTGGAACCTTTTAGCTCTTTCAACTTATTGGTTTTACAAGCTAAAGTTATACTTAAATGCTTTTGTTGTATACAAATACAGCTAATAGTTTTTATTAAAATTAATTTTCTGAAGAACTATATATCATATTTATGTGTTTGGGTCTAGGCTGAAAATATATAGCTGAGTCGAGAGAAAAAAACAAAGTTTTAGTTTGGCCATTTAATATGATAAATACATATAGCACAAAACATGTTTACTAAATGGATTTCCGCCCAAGCAAAAACTGCATGGCTATAAGTAAAACGCTTCCAATAAAAGCAACGGCAGCCTCCAGAAAAGGCCCGATTTAATTTGTGCAGAGTGGTGCATTTAATTATACAAGCATTTCTATTGAATTCAAATTAATGTTTGATATGGATATTCTTATTATATTCAAATAATCTCGATTCAGCACAAAATGTATTATTTCTCTGAGAAGATCATGTTCTTTCATTCTTTTCAATTTTCCCCTTTCCTCTCATGATTCAAGTAGTGAATAAATGTGTTGCAGAGACTCACGATCTGCCTTTCAACTGAATGCTTATGCTTCCTTATCTGCAAACTTATTAAAATTAAGTCAGAACACAAAATGGTATTTAAAAAGTTTCAGTGAAACAATTTGCATTGGGAGTGTGTGAAAATGCTAATGCATTATTTCACTAAGCCTCACAATCACTGTCATCCATTTCGAGCTCTGATTGTTTTCCACATGGATGCCTTCATTCATTATTGCAAAATTATAAACATAAAGAAGATCTCTGTATTAATATTTCTGCTTTTTGTAAAAGCTCAATCAACCATAATGTTCTAATTTTTTCTCTGTGAACCTCATTTTATATTATCTCACTACTCAAGGAATGGATGTCCCAGAAGGGATTTATTTCATTTATCAGGATTATTGAATTAAATTAAACTAGACACTTACCGCAAGCCGAACAGAGGTACCTTATCCACTTAAAAGGTAGGCCTGCTCTTCACTGCTATTTAGGCAAACATATTAGGCAGCAAATGCCTTTTGTTGGCTGAGCCTAGGTTACTGCATAATTCATTTGTTCATTAAGGAAAAGCACTGAAAGGGCTTGAGGTAAGTGGAAAAGGTCATGTATTGAATGGATCTTTAATTAAGCTACTTTACAACCACAGTTACACGACTGATGACATATGCATCATGTTTGTTTACATGCAGAATTAGTGTGTGGAAAGAAATAAGTACGCCAAAAAAAGAAGTGGGTGAAGTTGATTTGATCCAAATATTTTAAATGAAACATAATAACCTCAATAAAAATATAAACTATAGGAGATGATACAGAGTGTGTGCAGGGGTAATTTTAAATGCTATAATTTTTCTCTCTTTTTACATGCAGAAATTGCATGTCTGTCATAAAATACTTGGTTCAAACACAAGTCTGGAGAACGTTTCAAGACCCTGTCTGTTATTCTTGTGTCCAGCAGCAGATGGCAGGCTGTTTCCACGAATGAACCGTCTCCCAACACAAGCACATGCTGAACTTCTGTACCCCTGCAGCTGTGATGTTGGCTTCCCAGACCTCACTGCTCTTGCCTGTGAATTGCATTCCCATTAAAAAGGCATTTTTAAAGCCAACACCAGTGCTATAACAATCATCTCCCCAAAGCCAAACCTCCACACCCGGGAGCTCGGCACTGCCACACAGGCAGACATGTGGCGGCTGCCACAAACAAAGGCCCCGTACTCTCCTCCCCATTCTTCTTCCCCTTAAGCTTCCACATGGTTACAGGCCGGCCTGCCAGGGGCAATTACACCCACAGCCCAGTGTGTGAGGTCTCACAGAGACCCCAATCACCGCTAACAAGATCAAGGCTAACTCCCTATCACATGCACGGTGTACAAACACACATTCACCTGCATGTGTGTACGCAAAACAGTCTGTCCCCTCCCTCTTCAACCAACCTCCCTCTCGCTCTCTTTCTCTCACTCTCTCTCTCTCTCTCTCTCTCTGGCACACTCCGAAATCATAACACATTTTGAGTGGCTGTGGAAAGTATATAGCTTTTTTAAGAGCAACAAAAATAACAGGGTGACAATCATGCTGTCAGACGTGGCTGTCTCATTTCACTATATCATTAAGTTCAGGACTTTGTCTTGGTGACACTGCTGCAGAAATAAATCAACATATTTCATTGTTGTACATGAAACATTTATATTTAAATAACAGTCACATGATTAGCTGACGCCGAAAAAAGACAATGGTCGCCCATGCAGACTAGGGCTTACTTTTAGCCGCACTTGCCTATTAAGAAATATTTAAAAATGCACATTATTTCCCCTCTGATATATATAGAGCATCTGATCTGCCCATCAAATACTTGTGCCGCTCCCTGTTTGTAACAAGATAATTTGTTTAAACCCTGTGGACCCAGTTGTTCTGAAGGACATGGTGTCACTTTTTCCAAACATGATGGGTATCTGATTTTGGAAGGACACTCTTCATTTGTCGCATCTCAACGTTCACTGTTGGTGACAAGGGCGTACATTTCACCCTCCTTATCAGATCCCGGCTGCTGGATGGGTGACCGTTCAGAGAAACCTTACCTCTGTACCCTGATACAGCCGTCAATACCCACAAGGCCGTGTGTCATGCGGAAAGCAGCCTGAGCGGAGGTTCAAATGCCTCCTATGATACCTCAGTGAGAGCCCATGCTTCATGTCCTCACACCAAGCGCTGATGTGGCAGCTTGCTAAATAATTTGTGCTTCTTTACCAGGGTCATTGGATAGAGAATCTGGTTGTTGAATAATTAATCGAGACACAATCTAAGCAGCCGACTTCTGTTTCCCCTTCGTTTCTGCCAGATTGTCTGCCGCTGTCCCCCGCAATTCATACTAACTTGCCGTCTAATTCGTCTGGATTGGAACCTCCATTACGATATTTCTGTGCTCAGACTGGTGTTACGAAGAGCATGTCCTGAGCGTGACCCACAGGATCTTGAAAAAGAAAACCACACAGCCGCAGAATCTATTTTCATTTTGTGGATAAAAATAAAACAAAAGCCTATTACCGCCATGGCTTTGTTTAGCTACATAATTGCTTTTCATTATTCAGTGCACAATTGATACCCACAGTGTAGGTTGAAAGAGGCACAGTTGTTCGCATGCGGCTGGAAATGAGATATTTTATTGATACTGCTGCTGTGTCTCAGATCTGATTCCTACAAATGCTGAGTGATAAAACTGGAGCCTGATTGTCTGTCTGTCTTTGTGAATACTAATGCCACTCTTCAGAATATTAGATGGGCTCATGGTAGCCTAGAGGTTGGAGAAGCAGACTTGTTACTGAAGGATTTCCTGCTCACTCCAACTGGCTGCAAAATCTGGTGTATGCAAAATAAACAAGTTACGCAAATCCTAACTCTCTCTTAAAGAATTGTTCAGCATTTTGGGAAATAAGTTTATTTGCTGTATGAGAAGATACCACTCTTGTGTCTGTAAATATAAAGCTACCGCTAGCAGCTGGTTAGCTTAGTTAGTACAAAGACTGGAAATAGAGAGAACCAGCAAGCCATGGCTCTTTCTTATTGTAACCAAATGTAACTATCAGCGGTGCTAAAGCTCATTTATTCACACATTATATCTTTTGGGATAATCTGTGAAAAAAAACAAGAGTAAAAACGACAAATTTCCCATTTAACAGGTTCTTATGTGCTGCCTTTCTCTTGGCGAACCGTTGCTGGGCAACCATCGGCGACTCCAGGAAGTAACTGCTCATAGCAAATTGTCAATTCTACCCTTTTTGTTAATTAGTGAGTTTTTGTTACCCACTGACTGAGCCCTGCTAGTGATTCCCCCCTATTTCCAGTCTTTGTGCTAAGCTAAGCTAACCAGTTGCTGGCTATAGCATATTTACCGGGCAGACATGAGGGTGCAATCCATCTTCTCATTTAGCTCCTTGCAAAAAAGGAAATATGAGTATTTCTCAAAATGCAAGCAGGCTTTGATGTTCCAGTAATGCTATAGTCCTTTGCAATTAATAGATTTAATTATATAAAAAAGTGAGAATTCAAATTGCAATCCTTACCTACTAAAGATAAATAATAAATATAGCCCACGTTTATAAAATACATACAGATATATTATTCAAAATACCCCATAGTACCTTGAATGCTTATGCTTTCCCCAGAGGGAATCACACTTTCAATATCTTTCAGTTTTAGTGGCATGCTAGTGGAATCGCCATGGAGAAATCATACCAATAGCCAGACCTGTGTCAACGAGGCTTAGCTACATCATATTGTTCCCCACAACCAAGACTATTCTTGTGTGTGCATTCCTCAGATACTTTCCCATCGTTGCAAATCCCACTCACACTTAGCTGTCCCTGTGCTCATCACTGATAGCTTTCCACATGTATGTAAATCCTCACATTGATTTACTCTCTTTGGTTTTCTCGAGGAGAAGTTGCTGTATGACCAGGGCGGTTAACTCAGGATAATACACCACCATGGTTGCCAGGTTCTCTGTCCCTTCAGAGCATCCGTTAGGGATAGGGCAATAAGTCTGAGGCGCACAGTGAGAGGGACAGTAAGAGATAGGGCTCTTTAAAAAAGTACACCAAGACAGTAAGAATGACACTTAGCCCTTAATCATCTCTGTGTCTGCAGGGATCCCCTGTACTTTTGTATCTATTGCAGATAATGGTCTTTCCTTACTTGACAGCATGTCTTTGTCGAGCCAG
Source organism: Anoplopoma fimbria (assembly GCF_027596085.1). Classification (NCBI taxonomy): domain Eukaryota; kingdom Metazoa; phylum Chordata; class Actinopteri; order Perciformes; family Anoplopomatidae; genus Anoplopoma; species Anoplopoma fimbria. Next base: position 10,176,861 of record NC_072450.1, read on the forward strand.
AGCTCTGTAACCAATGCTTAAGTGTATCAGGGTGACAAAGCGTTGCTAGATTCGGTGGTGTCACGGCTCATCATGTAGTGACACTGCTGACAGCTGTGGTGTTAAGACAGGGAGGCTGCTGAATGAAGTCAGAATAGATAGTGCAGTAGACCCAACTTCCATAACAATGCCTTCCCTAAGGATCATTCTGTAACATGCAATCCAACAACACCAGCTGGAACCACTGGAAGACAAGGAGGGGAAGTAATGGAAATCTAAAAACCAAAATTCTGTTTCAGTTATTGGAACGCATGGATGCTTGTGTTTCAGGAGAAAAACCAGACACATAAGGACTACAAGAATGACAATGTTTTTTTGTGGAAAAGAGCTCTCACGCGCTGTTGTGGCTGGCAGGCAGTCCAAGTGTGCTGGCTCCCTCCTCAGAGTAACTGGGAGGGAAAAGTTCCCGCCAACAGATACGCACCATCTTGAATCTGTCCAATCCCATTAGTCCTCTTCTATGAGCCTGTTGGTGGAGTCACATTCCTTGCCACGTTCTCCACTAGTTTTTTTAAAGGGACTTCCTGTTTGTTGAAAACAGCACAGACAAATTGTATAATGACAAATGGTGGCCCAAACATTGTGGGAGCATGCCGTCTTGGGACCTCAAACTCAGTTGCAACTAATTTAACCTCAACCCCAAAACAAGCAGAACAACATAACAATGACCAGGCTTTGTCTGTTTCCATGCATGGTCTCTGAGGTTTGGCTAGATGTGAAGAGAACTATACTTGTAGTTTCTTCCACTTTCTGCTGGTCTGTGAACAGTTTTGAGAATAATTGCATTCAACATGACCAAAAAATAAACATGTTATTTTACCTTTTTGCATTTGGGTCATTGTAAAAATTGAAGCCAAGGCACCATGTTGTGTGAGAGACCGCACTAACTGGATTGAAGCGTTTATGCTGCTGATCACGATCCTGGAAAAGATTACTGCCATCTTCTTTTAGAGGTTAAGAAGAAATAATGTTTAAGATTGAAGTTCTCAGTCATCTTTCCATCCAGCTGTATCAAATGATACAGTCTCGTGTGTACTCTTATGTTGATATCTTGGAATTTTTCTTAAGAGTCTGTGGCTTTTCCAAAGCATTTCACATATTCTTATCCTATAAAATATGAAATATACATGAAGGATGTCAGTCCAAAATAATTCCCAAATAGCAAGTTTTTTAGGTAGCCAATGATCAAATGTTCGCATATCATGCAACAACTGTTATATACTATTCTCTTATAAAATGGGTGTTCGTGCTATTTATAATTTCTTTAAATACTGGTACCACTCTCATGTAATCAAATGAGATCGAACATGCTAATGACTGAGCCTTCTGGTATTATGGATTTTTGAACTTTTAACTGTTTAAAACAGCTTCCAGTCTTTATGCTAAGCTTAGCTAACGGCCTTTTGACTCCAGCTCACACCTATGCTATAGTAATGTGATAACGTTGTTCTCTAACTAGTACTCACTTCAAAATGCTGAATGTGACACATTATTAATCAACATAGGTTTGTGTAAGCTTAATGCCTGAAATTCTAAAGCTCCATATGTTTGAATTTTGTCGAATCTTCCTGATTTTAATGAATTGTATCACACCCAACCCTGGTCTGTAATCATTTCTCAACAATTACCGAGTATAAGCTTCTCCTTTGCACGCAAAACCAGGGCCTCCATAACACAAGCCATTCGTCGTCACGTATGTTTAAACGGGCCTCTGTAATGACGGTGCTGAGCATGTGCTTATATTTGCCTGCTCAACATTGTCGCTGAACTGTAATGAATGTTGTGGAAATCTATTTCATCCCCTGGCCATTAGCAGGCTGTGAACACTCTCTAATACCAGACCGGCCTCATTTTCCAGGCCTCTGATCATACCAAGCAGTGGGCACCTAATTCGCTCAATGAAATGGGGCTTGCGATTACTGAGGCAGAGATTTGATATATCACGGGAAATTAGGTCGATTTTAATAAATTACCCATCCCACTGAATAGTCCACATATGCTTACGCTGGGGGAGGGGTGTCGTTTTGCCAGTGGGAGGTCTAGTTATTTTATTATGTGTATTAAAGGATGGGAATGAGTGGCGGAGGAGGAGGTAGAGAATGGGTTAGCCCCCTCCCAAATAAAGTGTGTAGGCACTTCCTAGTTGCTTAGTGACTTTGGAGTTCTTGTAAACAGGAGCAATTAAGGCTTTGGCTTTATCACCAGGCCTCTTCATGGAATGCACAACCTCCACGTCCAAAATAATCTATATTCATCTCCTCCTGGACCTCCCAAAAAGCCAGCGGCCCTTCCATTGGCACACAGCAACTTGTCACTCGGTGCATGAGTAAATAAAATATGAGTTAGTACATTTTCACCATGTAGCACAGGGTGTATTTTACTTTTTACGGCAGCATATTTTGCTCATGATGGAGGGCGAGTGCGAGGAAAGTCGAAATGCCTCCATAAATCATTCCTTGCGTTCTACCTCAAAAATAGTGCTCACATGATAAATGCAAGCTTACTGGAAGCATTTTAACTCTCAACAATGAGTCTGTGTGTGTGTGTGTATCTGTGTGTGACAAATCTGGAAGCATTTTATGGTCAGCCACAGAGGCCTCTGTGATTGGACAAGCTGTGTCACTCCTGGTCTTAAAAGGCTTTGCACAACAGCGAGGGCATCCGCGAGTCATCCCGCCATTTGTGGGATGAGAAATTCCACAGGATTCACCACGCAATTCTTTTCTATCCAAACTGCTTATTCTATCTGCAGGCTGTTACAGACATATGATTCAACTCGGTAATTTGTGATTGTGGTCCATAATCAATACCCATGGCTTTCTGGAGCTTCACACTGACTTATCTGGAAATGGATTTGTCAGTGTTACAGGCCAATAGCTCTGAATCACATCACTGACGCTCTGATGTGTGTATATTACAGCACTGTGACTCAGGCACTCATGGGAACTACAGCTTGTGAACTGTGAACTTCATTATTTTTGCTGTCTGAATGACTTGGACAGGGTGCAGTATTCTCCCGTGGCATAGGTTTCAAATTCGCCAACTTAACCTCAGCGATAACTAGATGCACATTCCCATTATCTATTATCTCAAAGACTTTGATTGTGTTGGAGATAATGGGATGCTGCAAATGCTTATTTCATCTGTGAGTAATAGGCTCAAACCACATTGTGTTACCTCATTCAGCAATATATATATATAGTAGCATAATCTTCGAAAATATTACTTTAAGTAATAATGTTTAATATAGGAAAATCATTGGGGCACTATGGCTCAAACCATAACAATCTCTACAAGTGTTTGCTATAAGGTTTATTTAGAATTTAGAATTGATTTAAGCTTATTTTGCATAATTAAGAATTTGCACTGGATGAGAGCATAAGCAAAATACTGATGATAATTACATAGCGCTGTAAGTAGAAGCTATAGATGAATTAATCACACATACACAATTAAATGTATACATACCTTAACGGTTGTCTTATAAAATACATTTTAGTATGATAATCAGTATAATGGGCTACTTTTGTACCCCTCAACTCAACTGACAATATAAAACAACAATATATTATAAAGGACCTCAGGGTAAATATATGAGTATGTAAGATCAGGTGAGAGAGAAGAACAGATAAAATAGAGAGATTGCATTTAAAGTCATTTTTTAAGAGAGTTTTGGAAGAAAATCACTACAGTAATATGTTTACATGTATACATATATACACAAGTGGATTTTTGGGGGGTTTGTTATGAGCTCTGAGAAAGGCTCGCAGGGCTCCCAGGATTCTTCATATCATCACATTGCTCCTTCTGTATTTCACAAACCCATTCCAAACAACCCCCCTCCCCACCCCTATTCAAGATAAATATGAAACCAAAAGGAGAAATTCATGCTTGAAGCGAGGGAACTAATCTCCCTCTTGCCTGTTTCATTCCTCTGTGTTTAATTGATAGAAATTGCATGCATCAAAGAAAACGCACACTGAGATTTAATGGGCATAAAATGGACATTAGCATTTTAAAGAGGTGGATTAACACATTAATCCGGGCAATTTTCATCCAGCACTTCCAATGAGATCGTCACAGCGCGCAGGCTCCTAATGGAGCTTAACTGGCTTTCTGCTTTAGTGCTGCTCTGAGGGATAACAGCAAAACTTTTAGTTTTTGGAGAGGGGAAAGGAAGGGGCTTAATTTGTGTGATGGCTCTTTCAGAAATGAGCTTTTACTTCCAAGCGAACAGACGTCTACATGACACATTACACAAGTTGCACCAGTGCCATGGGTGCTCTCCGAGACATTGCAGAGACGAGGGTTTCAGATGGTGAAATTGCCTGTGCTTGAAAAGCAGAAATCAAAGGGGCTGTTGTTGGATGAACATCCATGGAGTTGACTTTTCATCCATGCTGAACATATGTGGTTTAGCAAGGAGAGGCACGCTGGCTTGTTGAGCACAATCTCTGTACATACAATAGAAGTGAGTACATGATTTTACCATGATGTGGGGGCGCCGGGTCTTGCATTACGATCAAAGCGTCTCCAATGTGCTCACCATCCATCCAGATGAAACTCATTTGGGCTGATGCTCTGCGCTTTGCATCTACAGATGCACGTTGGGTTGAGACTCCCACACCCATCCCCGAAGAAAGAAGATGCACTGCACTGCTGTGGATTGTTATTACATATAACTTGTCAAACAGGAAGGAAGTGGCTGCCAGTTGGTCCCAGAGGAGCGTTGGCTGTGTTTCATGTGTGAGGGACGAGCTCATGATGAGCACACACACATGCACATAAAACATGTTCGCACACACGTCGCACCAGCCCAAGCCATCATTAGTGACACGAACCCTCAGCGGCGGTGTTTAGACTACACTGAGCTCTCTTGATGCAACGTGTCCCCTACAATGCTACGCACTTTCATTTCCATCCCGGTACGGCTGCTCCCCCCTTTTTGTTCGAGTCATTTACAGCGCAGTTTATGCACACACAACATGTAAGCCTGCTGTACCTCCCTGCAAAGAGAATGTAATGTAGGTCATCAAACAGAGCCGACTGGGAGAGTGCTGTTGTTTGCGAGCGGCGAGGCAGCCTCTAGAGTAAAAGGACTGATGTGAAAGGAAGGGTGTAAAAAAAAGAAAACAACAGAGGCAAAGAAACACAATGGAACAAACAAAAGCTTCTTCGACAAACTGTTAAAACGTAGAGTGCGTCTGTTTTGGGTGTTGTCACCGGTGGGTGGAGGTAGGGAATACAGAAACACTGCTTTTCTCTTTCTCCCTCTCCTCCTATCTTATGCGCTCCGGTGAATAGTTTATGCTACGTACCTTCTACTCACCTCCATACTCTCTGTCCCATTATCGCTCCAACATGAGATTGCACTCAAGCCAATGTTGGAATTTTTGATAACATGGATTGTGAAAGTGAAACACTGTTTTGAATTAATAAACGACACAGTCTGGAGCTTTTAGAGCGGAATCCACCCTTTTTTCCTGCCGCTCGCTGTTTTATTAGTAATAATACTTTTCATCCGTGGCCTGTTGTCCGGTGCCATCTGAGTAATATCAGAGAAAGCTCTCAGCTTCCTGGATGGGGATCTGAGATGGGTGTCTCCTGTAACATGCTCTGGCAGGGTGCTGTGATTTGAGTAACCCCTGAATCTGCAACACAAGTGACATCTAAAAAGAGAGACTACACTTAAGGCATGGTTTCCCCATTCTCTCCGCTACCTTTGTCTAAAAGCCTGCGACATCTCCATACACAGGTGCTGTGCTGTAAGTGTCTAAGTCACGCTCTGGCCTAGATGGAGAGCAGAGTGGATACACGGCATTGTCATCAGGTGAGAAATCTTTCACTGCAGTGGACACGGACAGAAAGGACTCTTTTGCCAGCCATACATTTATGGACGTTTTATAAAGCTCTTGTCGCTCTGCCACAGCCGCACACTTTCCTGGACAAATACAGTAACTCAATCAGACTTTCATTTCCAACACATGTTTACCAGATTACGATGAAGAGACCCCCTCGACCTCTGTGAGAGATAATGTTCACATTCCAATGGTAACCACTCTGTTATGGTCAGCGGTTTCCTGCCAGACAATAAAACAAGCAAATGCCATACGCTGATCCAAGATGTCAGAAACAGTAAAAACTTTAACCACCTTCTCCCAAGTTCAAATTTAACCTTGCTGATCATGATTCACTTTTGTTACCACCTTTTCCATGAAATGTTCATCAAGAACTCCCTTTATGCAAACAGTTAATGTTTGAACCTTAACATACAAATGTTTCAAATATAAGAAGTGGTTTGGCATGGATTCGATACAGGAGAGATAGAAAACACACACACACACACACACACACACACACACACACACACACACACACACACACACACACACACACACACACACACACACACACACACACACACACACAGGAAGATGTTCACCCAGGGGCTAACTATTGCCAGTATTTGAAACACCATCAAAGATCTGGTCTTTTCTTCATCCTTTGAGAATAATTACACTTACTGTTTCTGCTGCTCAGGCTGATTCATGTTAGCAGTTTGAGAGACAGCCAAGGCACTTGGATGAAAAGGACAGAAATTCATAGTGCAACGCTTGTCTTCTCATTTGCCTTGGCCAGGCTTTCGACAGCCTCAAAAAGCTGGTGAGCTCAGATACTTTGAACCGTATGATAAGGATCAGCTCCAGTCAGACAGACGATATACTAAGAAGAATCCAATTTTACATAAGTCCTTTCAAAGAAGTGCAACATCTGTAATTGAATATAGAGTACGCCGATCAAGTGATCAAAGCAGGGGGCTTACAAAGTTAATGAAAATAAATAAAGCTAAAAAAGTGTATCTTTTTCTTTAGTGACAGAAGGGTTTAAAAAGATGCTGTTTTATCCTTAGTGCTGAAACCTGTCTTTTAATAGGGATCATAATGAGGGATTTTCCTTTTAAAAAATAAAAAAAATCACAAGCCTGCGAACAGGACGGAATTTGATTAGGACAGCCGGCTCTGTTCGTGTGCATGTGTAAGGATGTGAGTGTGTGGAATAGATCCATCCATTCCTGATGTGGCTCCCAGCAGTCGACAGCTCTGCCAACCGTTGTCATTTTCTGGCAGCCAGATTACTCTTGGGGTGGCATTTTCACAGTTGTCAAGTGAGGATTTAATGGCCAATTATCCTCAGATAAATATATCTCTGCTGAGGAGAGGGAGCCACAGGAGCGGGAGACTATCGCTTCTAATTGTAGGCTAAAGAAAGAGAGAAACATGTCCGGTCAAAGCCTCAAGAGACTGGCCGACTCCCTATATCCCTGTACTGCTACTTCATCATCACCCAAGAAGGCAGTTGGATCGCTCAAAATAAAAATCAACAGTACTGTAAATCACGTATTACACTTACAGCACAAAGTATACACAGTGTCGTTAAACAGGGTGTCGCTATCCTCACTTTAACCAGAGCTGTGCTGTCAATAGCTTTTTTTCCCCCCACTGGTGTTCATGACAGGGAAGGAAATTGCTCACTGAGGAGACTGTTAAGGCCAGTGGGATGGCTGAAACACAAGCATGATGGGATGGAACGAAAACATAGGAAACTGAAGCACCTTGTTGTTGGGTTTCAGAGGTGACGTCAAGGAAAAAACTATTAGATGACAAGTAAGACAGTAACGCTCTCATTGCAGTGTTGGAGTGTTATTTACATAATCACACACTTTTTTCCACAAACACCATTAAATGTAGTAATTTTGGGATACAAGCTGCAATAAAAATCATCAACAATTCATGTAGATTTTACATTGATGTCAAACTTTGAAATTCATAGAGATCTCAAATTGTTACAATCCATTTACATTCAAATTTACACAGTATTCATTTAGCTGCAGAGTTAGAGCACTCTGACAACAATTGTAAAGCCATTTAGTGGAACTCAGCAGTAATAGACCAAAGAGGGACACACTTAATCATGCCAAAAAAATGTAATGTAATGTATGTCAATTTGTGGAAAACCTGACTATATCCTACAAGCAATTTCTTCCTCACTGAGATCATCAGTAGCAAAGTATACTAGTGAGTCTAGATTTAATGGAACAGAGTAAAGTTTGGCCAGAGACTCTGACAATAACAGGCTGGTTTCAGGCTCAAGCATTATACAGACATACGTCTCTGTTGCTGGCAGGTTAGTGGTGTGTAGATGTCAATGGGGATAGTGACTAACAGGCTGAGCGGCCTGCACCGACTTCACCTCAGGTTAATGACAGTGACAGTCTCAGTCGCTGGGTCGGTGGAGAGGATTTAATGCATCCCCTTTGGCACCAGGAATTGCTGATAATGATGCTGGGTGGCATGGAGCGTGTCCCTTCTGACATAAGCAATGATTTAAACTCCTGCAATGGGGGAGCAAGTTCATATATACACTCGCACTCACATCTATTCTGTCCAAGTGACGCCTCACATAACCTATTGTCTTTTAATTTTTTTACAAGGACAGCACATAAAAGTCTAACCAATGAACTTTTTTATAAAATGAAATTTGTATAACATACAGTACTTTTGCAGTAGCGCTTTTGCCCAGTGCTAGCAAGCTAGCTAGCGCTGACATGATGTAGCGTACCACCAGCATGTGTATTGAACGTACAAATGTGTTGGCCGTTTAGGATATATTTCAATAGGAGTAATTGGCTTTGTGACAGGAGTCCTCCGTTTTTCTGCAGCATTTTGGGGCTAACAAGCTACCTTGCTAACCAGCTATTAGACACAACCATGTGCAATGACCTGTGCTACACATGCCACCGTCTAAGCATGTCAAACCAGGAGTCAGACATATTTTATGCACATAGCTCATTATTTCACATTGTAACATACAATCCAGTGGTGTTTTAAAAAAAGGTCCAATTACAATACAACGTGAGGCTGTCACAATGCACATCAATATGCTGTGAACATGTTATAAGCTACTTTTTCTGTCAATTATTGAACATCGCACAGACAATACAGTAGTGTGCTGTTGCTAATATTAGCTTAACTATTAGGGTTACTATTTTAAAAGTAATACATTTACTTATAATATTAACTTGGTATACTTATTATAAAACTTACAAGATTTTAACTCTCTGTCAGATGACTGAATTGGCTTTACTCAAACATGTCTTTAGAAGGAGCGACCATGAGAAGATGCACTGTATTTTTGTCATCTAACCGACTATAGCCACCTTAAATCTGACCTAACCTTACCTAAAATGTTACATCGGATCTTCAGTCGTGCTGTGTGTGCTCCTCCTATCACCTGCTGTAATGTAACCTAAGTGTAACTGAATTAAACTCAACATTTTCCCTCCCCATTGCTACATTGTTGCTGTTTCTGCTCCCTAAGTTGTGGCTTTGCCAAGCGTTCTGTGCTACGCTCTTCTTCCTCGTCTTCCCTTCCTCCACTCTTTATATTTACATTATCATCATTGACACTGTAATGATCGGTGTGATTATGCATGCGGACGGGGCTGTGAACGGGTGTGTTGACACGGTGTTGACAGGCTGGCACGGTCACATCTCTCCCACTGTCTCAGGTGGGAGCTCTGGTTATGCACAGCCTTCATTTAGATTCGATTACAGTGATGCACGCCTTATGGGTGTCACTTCTCTTCCGCTTCACAATTTAGGGAGAGAGGACGGGCAGTAATTGTGCTACCTGGGTGCAGAAGCCCTGGTGGCAAATCAAGCAGCGGGTGCGCAGTGGCATACCGTCTGGCTGCCTTTCCCCAGCTCATTTATTTGCCTCCAGTTGTCAACGCTGAAATATCACTGTGTGCAAATTAGCTAGCTGGGCCTTCAAGGAACCACGGTGACTCTTCCCGCCCACTCCACCCGAGTGACGCCTGTTATGTCCAATTACACACCCAGTAACTGGGATTAGCATGTATAACTAGCAACTCCAGCATGAGGATCCATGCACTTGCACACATAGAGTACACACATTCATTGAGGCACAAACAGACACTGATACACCTGCAGAAAAGTGTCTCATCTGGGTTTTCATCTCCATCTTTCAGCATCCTAGGGGCCCTCATTGTGCTTCACAATGAGCTAAGAGAGGCTATCAGCTAATAAGTGACAAGCTATATATATCCGAGATGTATATATTTTACGTCACATCTAAGGCGTATCATTTCTTCTTAAAGGCAATGCAGTTGAGCATAGATTTCACACTTACAAACAATACTATTATGTGACACATGCCACTCTGACACATATTCCCAAAGTAAAAGAATCTACTGGGAACATAAGATCACAGTTTCCTCTCTAGTCAACAGAGTTGAATTCTCATCCTACCAGCTCCAAAGCCTTTGGGTATTGCATATTGCAAATAGCCTACAGCGGCGCAGTTATGCGGAACAGAACAGAAAAACATGCTGGTTTTGGTTGGTTAAAAATGAAATGTTAGATCTGTAGCGTTTACTGTCGTACAGTTGTTGTTATTTCAGTCTGTGGATATTTGCGGCACGTCCCTCGACATGGCCCGACCAAAAAGGCAGAATTACTCAGGCTCTGGCCACATGTGAGCCGCACATTACGCCGAGCTGCGCCGGCCTCTGACCACCCCCGCTCTTAAACTGCAGCGAAAACAAAAGGCGACAGAGAGTTCAAAGTGGTGTCTGTTTTGTGTGTAGTCATGGTGGCCCGCCTCTGGATGCTTTCATCATGTCTCTCAGTGATGCCACAGTGCCCAGAGGGGGCGATGTCACGGCAAGGTCAATGTCAAATATGAAAGAGGGAGAAATGGCGGCAAAGGACTTATGGGGAGAGAATAATTTACCCAGAAGTGTCCTTGGATGGAAGGCACATTCGCCTACAAGCCTGCACATTAGGCAAATACTGTATATTGTCAGCCATTCTTGGCCTCGAGGTCTTGAGATGCAGATTGTAAACCACATGCTTCCGTTTATGTCTCTGTCACTCTTTGTCTCTTCTCTCAGTCTTTCTGGAACGTAGTCAAATGGACAAAGTGCTCCGGGAACAAAGGGAGCGCTGCTAAACTCAGTACGCCGCTTACTGCTCGGAGCAGCTGTGGAAATGTCAAACAGGGCCGAGATGAGAGAAGTGTCGCGAGCGGAATGAAACTGCTGACACCTCATTTCCTTTCATTCCCAGTTCTGAAGCTACTTTTGTCACAGAATGTTTTATATATGTGTAGGTCCTATCTCTCGTCACTTGTGCTTTTCACCCGACATCAACCATAGAAACTCAACACATGCTATCACGCAAAACTGCTTCTTGTGAGCCATTTGTTCTGCCGTGGCGGTGTGCTCCTTGTTTGAACCTGTGCCGTCTGTTTCTCCCAAAATCTACTTTTTTGGGAGAAGCTGTTATTCAGACTGGCTGTAGGTTGCTCTGTGTGAGTGTGTTGTGATTGCTGTCTCTACTATCACAATTCGTTTCTTCCCCAGAAACGTAAATCTCATGTTTTAAAGATTCCTTTAATGGGAATCAAAGTCTAAATATTTCAATACATCTATTTTATTATTCAGTAGACTCACAGGCATTTCCAGCCATCTGACTGCGAGAAATCCATGTGCCTCACGTCTTAGCGGTGCAGGTACATGGCTTCAGCTGGCAATATTACAAGGATTAGCATGGCATATGAAATATTTAGTGGATTTCTTCTCCCCTCCCTCTAAAACCTAATAAATCAAATGACTGCCAAATGTCATTAAAGTGATGGTCTTTGACTGGGTAAGAGAGAGTCTCTTTTCATATTCAAATTTGGGCTGGAAGAAATGAAAGAGCGGAAAGGTTACTTGGTTTAGCTGACAGCCCCCAGTGCCCTGGCGCTGGTGGATGAAGACTCGATGAAGGGCAGATGGAAGGAGGAAGAAGGAGTAGTGGGACGTCGCTGTGACAGAGAAAGGTATTGTCTGACATGCCAGCCGGGCGTTCCTCATAGCATTGGTCTTCTATTGGCGCAGGCAAGGCGTCTGGCCTGCTGTTTTGATTAGTCAAAGATGGGTTTTTTCCCCACTTTTCTTTTCTTTTTTTTTGGGCGAGGTGTCACCTCACAGTGGATCACAGGCAGGGGCAAGTGGGACAACCAGCTGTCTCTGTCACCAACTGTCACCAGCATTGTCTCTCCTCCCTCACTGGCTGAACACATGACGGACATTTGAATGGCAGGCACCAAGCTGGCCCCCACCTCTTCCCCAAAGCCTGCATACAGAGGCATCATCGATATTCATCCCCTCGCCCACCTCCAGCCTCCCTTTCTGTGTTTTTGAGTCATTCATATGTAAACGCAGAGATAAAACATATGGTGCTAATTTGCAACAAATCAACAGTGACCCAGGCTGACTTTCTACTCCGGATATTCATAGTGAGAGTTACTAGACACTCAGCACCTGTCTGTGTTTGAAGCTTTGCCTTATTCATTACCAAAGTGTGTTGGCAAAGAGTGTCAACAAAGGCACAGCAGGCCTATAATTTGCATTCTTCCTACAAGGTGACATAATGATGTAAATTATCAAAGAAAACTGATTTTGTGTTAGACGCTGAGGTTGTTGTAATGCCATTGGCATTGGTCTCACGAGACTATTTGAAAAAAGAAATTATAATAGATACACAAGGCACTGTTTGTTACCTTAACTCCAAAGGGAAATCAGCTTCAAAATCATCTCCATGTGAACTCATTGAATGGCAGCTGTCCTCATGTCGACACCTCATCAGCAATGACAACATTGATCTAAGAGGGATACAATGAGCCAAACAAACTTTGATTTCCCTTCACTTACATCATTAGAACCACTCATAAGGTCACAGCATACGGAATCAGATTGAGGAACATCATGAAAAACATTGCCGGATTAAAAGGAAACAGCGCTGACAAAGTTAATATCCATTATACATCAAATTGATAATGTTAATTTTGAATAAGTCAGAGGTGTGAAATATTCATGTGGAGCTGTCCAAAGTTTTTTTTTGTATTCCTTTTCTCTCCTCCTTCTTCTTCCCTTCCAGTTGACTTGACTTTCTTCTCCATTAATTATCATGCCCAGGAGGTTTTTCAGGGAGAGGAGCAGCCATCAGGCTGAATCATCTTGACAAGGCGGCATGGCCCAATTACACCAGTGCTCCGCCGGGCTTTGATGTGGCGGAAAAGCAGAGAGATAGGGGCAAATTGCACAGCCATATTATGGTAATGATCTGATTTAATCCTGCCACTAAACTTTATGTAGCTTGTTTAAAGAAGATGCTAACGCTAATTACAGAGGTGCACAGAGGTGCTGGGTGGGATCGGGTGGAGAGGGCTGAGCCGAGGGGGCCTGCGGTGGCAGTGCTGCCGCCGTGGCTGGTGGGAGTTTCGAGTCCACAAAGTGCAGCTCATAAATGTTGTAAATGAAAATGAGACAAAGTGGACTTATTTCCGTTTAATTATACATCCAGCAAAGGTTGAAAGGTCAGGGGGTACAGGAGGGCATGTGCGCAAGCTCCAAACCTGTTGGGCTAGCGTTGTTAATTAACACATCGGAGGACGGAAATGAAGGCAGGTTTGAGAGAACGGGAAAGAGACTGAGACAGGAGGAAAGGGAGAAGTGGGGAGGGGGGTTAGAGAGGGGTGTTACAAGGAACGCACGATAATATCAGCCTGTAATTAACTTGTCACTTCAATTACAGCCCCTCAGATTGGAATTGTCTTGGGTTATGGCGCTGGGCCCTGTCTGTATGGTTAATTAGTCTGACGAGTAGCCGCCGCGCTCCTCTCTCCGCTCTCCACGCCGTCACGCCTGCAGCAACTTCGGTTTATTGTTCCTGATGACTGACTAGCATACAGCGGCGAGCGGATCAAACTCCAGAGTACGAGCGCGACTGATCAGCTGTCAGAGGTAAACCGAGGAGGCAGACAGAGTGGCAGCATCACTGACGGCCGCTAAAAGACTAAAAGCTTTGTATCTAAAGTGTTGATGGATCAATCATTCTGAGCTTTGAGTTCAATAAGGTTAGCTAACCTTGATTTGAACCCACCTGTGGACCATTTCTAACTGTCAGACTATTGTTATCATAGAAAAAAATAAAATAAACAGGGACAATGAAAAGGAAATAAATAGCAAAACCAACGGATTAATTCATGTAGGAATGTGCTTTTCTTGCTTATCCGACCACAAGCCATTAGTGCAGCTGGAGATATGAAAGCAAATATAAATATCACACTGACAAATTGCAGACTAGAGAGCAGTCACAAAGCTTCCTTGTAGGAACAGACTTATCTTTGATACTGTTTGTTGTATTCATAAGGAAAACTGTGTATATATCAATAGGCAGACAAAGGTAAACACAATTATCTGTTTGCATTATGCTCAGAAGGAGATCAGAGATATTCAACGTCCTTAGATAGGTTTTTAAACTTTTTAAATGCAAGTGAAGTGCTATAAATATAGATTAGAGGGATAGTTTCAGTATCTGCAATGGTTTGTCCTCTGCGTTACCTCTCTCCGTTAACATGAGGACATCTCCAGGGACGCTGAGGGCCTCTTTGTAAGGATTCATCACTTACACAGGCAGTCAAATGTATCACAGCTCTTGGTGTAACTCTTTGAAATCTCACTGTTATGCACAGCTTGCACTTGTGAAGGGCTTGTGAAGATACGTCGAACATCTTGACACAGGTATAATCCGCACTGGGCCGCAGTGGATTGCTGCGTTTTCTCAGAGGAAAGTTTTGACATTTCTCACTCTATCAGGTACGTAGTTTGCACATTTATTTGCACTTTCTTTCCACTACACTGTCCTGTTGCTGTCGACATGGCAACCAGCTTTGAACTCAAAACAAAAACGTTCTGAACAACCATATCAGTTTTAAGCCCAGAGCTTTTTTGGTGTGGTGCAGCAGCACTTAACAAAAAGCCACCTTGCCTCCCACCAATATCACATTTATCAAAGATCTTGACTGTTTTTTGAACTCTTGATATGTGTTAAAACAGTTTCATATCAATCTTTGCCTTTCAGAATGTGGCAAAAGCAAAGACAAGAGAGGATATCTTGATATATTTATTGTTAACAAAACAAGACTAAGAGTCCACAGCCATGCTAGCCAAGCACCTTGGAACAGTGGTGCTTTAGATAATCGTAATATCAGTGTTGCAACTTGCTTATAGTGACACGCTTACATGTAAATGTTTAGCAGGTATAATATCAATCGTGTCCACTGTCTTAGTTTAGCATGTTAGCATGCAAACATTTGCTTAAACTGATGGAAATGTAAGGGATGCCAACCAAAGAATTGAAGATCAATTTGACCGTGACCGCCACTCGTGGTGCCCCAACGTTTGAAAGGGTAAAGCAAATGTCTCCTCTTGGAAGATCCCATGGTAGATAAAACATGGCAAAGTGACCTTGAGGGTGCCTTTCCAGAAGAGAAACATGATAAAGTTCCTTTTTTGTTGCCTTTACATGAAGTAACCATGACAAAGAGCCCTCTTGGATGCCACTACTTTTGATAAAATATGATAAAGTGCCCTCTAGGCCACCCTATCTTGGAGAAAACAAGATGCAATGCATTAATGGGTGCCCTTTAAATGAAAAAATGAGATGCAGTGCCTTATAGGCTGCCCTTCATGCTAGAAAACTTTTTGTACGCTTGTGCCCCACTGCATTCAGCTGGTTATTTTATTTTTTTGCCCATTCCCCTTAGACAGCCCACCACTGTATTTTAAGTTTATGTTGATAAAAACACAGTAACCACAGGCACCATGACCTTTGTAAGAAAGGAATAAAGATGGACCTTGAATGCCCATATATGTGTATGTGATTAAGTTATGGGCGCAAGACTCAAATGACCATTTGACAGTAATCCTCAAATCCAATTCAAACAGCAGACACATGGTTATTCATTTCTCCATACTTCATCAGCATGAATTTACAGCAAAGATTTAGAGGTTGATAAATTGTAGTCATTGTGGAATTGCCTGTGATAAAAATAGCAGTTACACTCTCAAACAAAAACGTTGTTTTCCTGTGAGCGTCTGCCATCAGAATATGTCATCCACTTGAGGTTATGCTATCCCGGTCACTGAAGAAGTCTTGGCTACGAGGGGCACGGGTGGTGGTTACACAAAGCCATGATGAGGCTTCCTCTCTGCCTTGTGCTCCAAAATGTAACCGTCCGCCTGTGGCCCTCAGAACTCGAGCCCAGAAAACCCTCTGGGGCTCGTTGTGTCTGACATTGTCATTACTGGACGACGTACAAATGTTGTGGTTAACAACATTGACAACAAAAAGAAATTGTGTTTCTTTTTCTCATTTGAGTGAGGCAGTGTGATTGTGCACATATTTACTGGAAGTGAAATGACCCATGAAAAAAATGACTGACCTATCAATCAAATCTGGCAACAGCAAGTAAACGAAAAAAAGTTGTTGATTAGACTTAAACCAAAAAAAGGATTTATGAGTCTTCTTCCTGCTATTGCACACTCTGCATCTGGGTTTGTGTTTTATCTCTTTTTTTGTGATTTTTATTGTCCAGTGTTTGTTCTTTTTATTATCATTTGGTGCCTTTCAGTTGAAGGAAAGCATCAATCGTAGAAAGTGATAATACTCAGACTGGTCTGGTTCTGATGTAGTGCCAGTCATCCATATGACCATATGGAGTCCACCTTAACAGCAATGACAGCAGCAACGGAGAATGTGCTCTTCATGAATAAGCTGGCAATGCAAAACCTCTGAGAGTTACATTCAAATGAGCTCTGTTATCAAGTTCCTCCATGGTGGCTTGCCAATGGCTGTACTGCTAGCATGGCCGCTATCCAATAGCAAAAACCCTTTGATCAGTATTAACCAATCCTACAGCATCGTCCTGGGGCTAACTGAAGCTCGTACTGTTCTTTTTCCGTCCTGCAACTTGTTTACAAGTTATTAAGGAGCCTACTCCCTCTTTGGTAGCCGTCAGTCTGTGTAATTGTCATTGACAGCGCAGTTTGGCCCACGACACTTGGGACAAGCCTACAAAATACGACGAAGACAAGGCTTTGGAAAATTCCGCATCTGCAAGGGAATATGGGTTAAAAGGCAAAATTAGTCTGACAATTACTTCATGACGATGCTGTTAAGTCCATGCAAAAAAAAAAAAAAAAAAACACAAGGTATTGAAATGATTAAAGTGTTACCCTTTCTTTTTACTCCCTGGAAGGATCAAACATTCCAGTTCAGCCAGCTTCTTTTAGTGCTGCCATAAAAGTGTCCCTTCCCTCGCAGACATGTGAGAGCTGGAGAGGTTCACTTCGTCATATTGTTTGAAGATTACAGTATCTTTATGGGCATGTAGCAGTTGTGCACGTGTAGTAACAGAGCTGTAGCGTTCATATTAGAACAACCAATGGCATTAGAACCTGCCTCCGGATTTTGGCCCAACACATTCCCCGTAACTGTTCAAATCAGGATTTTTATGCATTGTTTCCACATGAGGGTAGTATACACATACAGTACAATAATAGTTAAAGAACAAAAGGGTATTCCAGACTTGTCCAAAGTCCTGTCTATTGTCTTCAAGTGTTCGGGTAGTATGTTCATATTTAAAAGTTATCCTTAAGAGAGTAAAAATACAATCATAAAGTTCTCACAGTTCACAAACTGTGCAGAGCTGCTTTATGAGATGACGCCACAAATATCAGATCTGTCTGTTATTGCAAGTGACATTGTCATTATGCACTGACACAGCATCCCTGCTCTAGTGGGGCATAAAAATGTCCTACTAAATCGGCAACATAAACACGCTGATAAATTACATTTATATGCCATCAAGCTGCGACATTTGCTGACACCAAAAATGTTTCTCCAGATCTGCCGAGGCGATGGTTCTCATTATCCAGCTGAGGAGTGAGCGGCGCTGGGTTGTTAATGAAAAATACACAGACAGTGACCTTTGTAAAGTCTCCCTGCAAATGACAGAGTTAACAAACTCCAGTCAGGGTGCAGTGGAAGCTGGAAACAGAGGGAGAGGATCTTGCTGCTCAAGATACATAGAAAGAACTCAACGTTTTATCCGTCTGATTATTCAGGTTGTCGTGTTGGACGGCTGCTGACAGGGTCAGAAAGGTCAGTATGGTCGCTAACCTGTCTCTGCACCAGAAATCACATCTGCAGAGGGAGAAAAACCTCAGGCCTGAGCTCTGCCCAGGCACCGGGGGAGTTGGAACAAGTCGAAAGACGACGGTTTGACTCCATAAAGAGTGTGGAGGAATTTCTATAATTGCTAATGTCTTAATTAGGCCATAAGAAATAATAGAGTCCAGGACTGAAACACAGCCCGCCAAATCATGACAAAATGGCGGTAACGGTTCACTTGGATTTCTAAAAAACATGCAATTCATTAAGCACATTGGGGTAACAGGCTAATTTCCTATTTTGCAGACAATGTTTATGGGGAAAAACTCAAATGCAACATTGTATTAAAGAGAGGTGTGTCCAGCAGACAGAACATAAAAATGATATTTTGTTTCCTTTTATGTATCCAAATATGCAAGCTAGTATTCTTGTGGTATTATTGTACAACTGTAAAGGCGCATTGAAAAACAATTAGAGGCTTTACTGCCAAGTATCAAATTAAACCGCCTGTGACCTCTGGGTTCACTCAGTCATTTTCATAAATCCTTGCTTGGACTGATTTATTGAAAGACCTTAAGACGGGTTACCAGACGAACTGTGAATATGCTGAGTTGATGATGGCACCATGTTTTTTTATTTACCACAGCCTATTTGGCTCCTTTGGAGCTTAGCTGATCACTGCTGATGAAAGGGTCAACACAATGACAGTTGCTCTATGAGATGCAATCAGCCCAGGGACCATTAATGCTGGGGTACTCATCCTTTATAGTGGTACCAGTTTATAAAAGATGTACGCAGCAATACTAACAGACTGTGCAAAATAATTGTTGTGAATGCAATCAACTTCGACAAGCCATGGGTGGAGCTCACTGCATCAAAGTAATTAATATAATGGAAGTTGCTTCGTCAATCCCATGTTATACTCTACATTTACTTTTAAATGGTCTTTGTTCTGTCCTTTGTTATCTGTCCAATCCATCTGGGGCACCAAGGAGTTTCAAACAAAATCTAAAAATGATTTTCAGATCCTAGCTGACCAAGTCCGTGCGCTAACACCGCCTCAGAAGTTTTTGGGGAAATGTTTCAGCACTTTGTTGAGTTGTTCTTTGCTCCATGGCAGGTGCCCTTTCTCACGCTCTCACCGAGACCATATGGGCCCGTCCAGCCTCAGCCTCAGCCTGCACCAGGCTCACTGCCTGCCAAAGCCCTGTCACACCTGAGTACAGAAGATCAAAGAACCCTGCAGTGTCTACAACCACACAGCTGCTGCACGTGCCAAACTTCCTTCCCTGCTCCACTTCCTTTGCTTTCAGCACATGTGTTTCCAAGGTTGACCACTAATCCTCCATTTATGTGCATTATCGGCTCTCTAGAACTCACTGGAGTGACAGCTCTGTAAACTCTCAGCCATGTCGCTGTGTCTTTTGACGTTGATATCCCCTCCGGTTTGTTCAACTGTTGCTCTCTTTGTCTGTCTGTTTGTTTGTTTGTTTCGCCTCAACTGTGGGAAGCCACATTTGGAGAAAAAAAGGAGCACGAGGAGAAGGCTTCTGCGATCTCACTCGGCCAAACCGTAACCAGCAAGGCATAATTGTCGTTTGGGTTTCCACTTGTAAAACAATGGCTTTGGCCAGCTTTGGAGGCAGCTTTCATACCAGCCAGCTGAAGAGAGGAGTGTTTTTTTTACTCAGTGCTGAATTAAAGCTTCAAATTGGGACTGTTATTAGAGAATTCCTCCGGGACTGCTAACGATGCAAATCTCTGACTAAAACCGAGGCAAGAGAACGCTATGGGGCAAATAAATATTCCAGATACAGTCATGTTTCTGAGCAACAAACAAACAAACAAATTAAAAATATTGCTGTGTAATTAAACAGGAGAGAGAAAGCTATTGATTATCTCTTGGCTTGCAGAGTTTTTTTTAATTATGTCTACCACTTAACGGAACAGACATTGGCGCGGTGAGCGACAATTCGAGATTAAGTTCATGTCTTCTGTAGCTCAGTCGTCATCTAGCAAGCGGCGTTTAAGTGATCTTATTGACTTCAGCAGATGCACTCAATCTAAGTTTACTTTTTTGTAGCCTGGATTGATTTGAAAAAAATCACCAGGGGTCCCTTTAATGCTCTAAGCCACATTCATTTCCACTGGGAAATCTATCTTTGTCCTTTTACATATAATGAAATGGTGATTTATCTGTACTTTACTATCCCCTTAATGAAACTAACAACCTAAAAACTAATGTATATGGTGTATGTAGATATACTACGTACTATATTACGAATAACCGTCATAGGTTTATGTTAAAATCATGTGAAATAACTGTATGCAAAAGAATACTTTCTGTTGCAGCTTCTCTTTTGCCACGCTCCTGTTCCAGTAAAAAATGGGGAGTTTATACAAAGTTTGGAATATGCAATGTTAAGTGAGTTCGCTAAGCTGACTGGGGTGCTACAGAAATTTTGTATTTTACTTTCATAGAACTACAGAACTCACAAACGACGGAGCAGAGCAGGCCAATTTATTCACACGGTAGTGTGGGTCAAGTTCCAAAAACCTGAACTTCCCATAATGCCCTGCAATAGCATCGTTCCTGCCCCCTTAATGCCCAATTCTTTCTCTCTTTTTTTGTTTTCAGTTGAATCCCAACACAATCTGAGATACCTGATGACATCATCAGGATTATTTTCTAAAATGTTACGGCCTGAGAAGTACGCTGCTTCTCTTGATTGAGTAAACTGAACTTCAATTGGAAACTGAACTTTAATTGGTAAACTGAACATTACACTGGACCTAGTGTAAGAGGTGAACATATGCGTATGACTGCCCGATGTGGGAAACTTGACTTTTAAATCTCCTCAAACAACAATATCAAGAATATCATTGACAGTCTACGCTGACTAAGAACAGATGCCGATCAGCGTCATGATCAGCGACTTATTTTGTTTTGTAGGAAGAAATGTTGCTCAGATGTTTGGAAGAAACGGAGTATATCATAAAACCCGAGCATATTGATTACAATAGACAATGGCAGCAGTGTTTATGGAACTGCGTAACAGAGAAATGCGGTAATTATACTGATAATTTACTAATCATTCCATGTACAATGTGGAAACCATGACAGAGCTCACTCAATCTGTGCCCAATATTTGTATCAGATGCAGATGTATGCTTTGAATAAACTATAATACGGTGAAAAAAAAATGCTTGCTCGCATAACTGATATTCACTGTACCATTACTGAGACGCAAGCAAGGCCACGCTTTTATTTTATGATGCAGATGTTTATCAGCAATGACTCACTGCTCCGTGGCACAAAAAAAAAACTGCACTGTGATGTACCGGCATTGTTGTCTGACTGCCAGATGCAGCGGCCTCAATTTAATGTTTTCATGACAACTGTTAAGTCTCTGCGAAGCCACAGAGTTAGCATATCCCCAAGGTCAGATATGGAACACTGTTAGAGAGTTTTCCGTTAAGAGTCGCATTCAATATATTGCAGTTTCATCCCGAAAATGCAATATCTAGTATTTGACTGAAACGTGCTTGCCTGTATCTCTACATTGGATCGATGGATGTGTTAGGAAAAGACTGATTACAAAGGAAACATCTAGACTATATGGGAAGGTAGCAGTTTATTGAAATTGGCCCCTAATATAACACTAAGTTTCGGATTGTAACACTGATTTGTTCAATATCTGTCGAGCAGGATTCCCTTTCTGCAACGTTACTTTCAAACCTAACAGATCCCAGGTCAAGAGTGTTTATTTCCCACTGATTTACAACTTATCACTTCAGGACTTCAAAGAGTATTCATCAAACATATTGCACAATAACTGAAAAGCAGCATGGATACTCTTCCAGGCCATCATTGGCAAAATGATGTGCTATAAATCTGCTGGGTGAAGGGGATTCCAGAGTGCATATCAATTCAAATACCACAAACCTGGCTGACAGAAAGCGTTTATAAAATTGTTCAGGGAGTGGTTTTGATCAAGTTTGACGACGCCAGAGGAGAGTGGCGGTGAAGGAAAATGGAACCGTGCCATGTTTCTGTAGTATCTTAATTAAACACTATTGACCCAAACTTGAAGAAATGGAACAAAAAAAGGATAAACTGCTTCTCATTCATTACATTTAAAGACCCATAATAAAGTATTTTATTTACTGTATTTAAATGCTATTTAAAGGAGGCATTTCGAGCCCATTTTTATGAGGGATTATGATGTTATGTAAACAATATTCACATATATTGCAAAATTCAAACCTAACACAATTCTTGGAAGAACAGGGTGTGTGCCACCATAGGAAAAACTACACTTATATAAAAGTAATCAATCCCTCTTGCAATCTAACAGGAGTTGAAAAAAGGGCTGTTGGGAATATTAGTAGATAGGAATTTATTCTGCTTCTTCAAAAAACATGTTTCTGGAATATGTGGCTGGGATGTGATGAACCAATAGAAACACTGAGGTTTGGGGGTCATTCGGGGAGTAGTGACAACACGCCACTCTTCAAATCGTCTCCCGTCTCTCTAATGTAAAAATTAACCATCCCCTTTATGCCGACCACAGCAGATTTGAGAATGGCCGGGCTACACGGTTGTGCAATGCTTGCTTCATAATTCAATGAGGATCAGTTTCACTACAGAGAGTGCTGGAGTCAGAGGAGGGAGATATATGGAGCAACACAACGCGGAATGAAGTGCAAATGCTGACGCTTGCCGAAAGGTTTGGATTTTGGTTGTCATGCGCTCCGTGTTAGACTGGGGTTGAGAGCATTTAGTCCGTCGCCTAATGTTTTTGTGTTGGCACTCGCCTTCTCGCCCGAATGGCTGCCAGATGTCCTTTTTTTTCCTGAGCCGAGGACCTAAAGCACGGCAACACCGAGGGCCCTTGCTCTGCTCCAAAAACCACCGGCAATGTACACGCAAACTGGCACCATTTAATGAGTCACACAATTGCTTCAAAGTAAAATTACATCCATTTAAACCTGTCTTACACATCACCCAAAGAAGAAAAAAAAAGTGTCTACCTTCAATTTATAGCCGAATGAAAACCGCAAAGACAAAAGTGGGACATGTGCAAGTTATTATGGATACACTCCATTCTCAGTGATGAGAGCAGCATGTATAAAACGGGGAGGGAAGGGGAGGGGTGGCATAATCTCTGCCCGGCATATTTGTATGATACCAGACTTTGAAATGGAAAAATCAAAGGAAAGCTTTTTAGAACAAAATGTGAACTTTTCTTGCCGTCTCCTCATGACCAGGCATGGTATATAATCATAATTTCGGCTGTTGGTTCCGTCCAACAGGTGATCACAGGAAAGTTGGGGGCCACGCTCTGTGTAAAAAATAAAGTCTGAGCTGCTGACAGAGTACAAAGAGGGCAGATTGTTTTGGCGTGTAAAGCCTATGCTCACATATATGTGAATATGGGGCAATAAAGCCTTAATACAACACTTGGGAGCCATGGAAAAAGTCGGTGTAAGGCCTATAGTTAGAGGCAGAGGGCCGTCATGTCCGAACAGCTGTCCACAGCTGTGTGGGTGGCTGAAACAGTGGCTACTGCACCCACACTGACGTTGGTTTTATTCGGCGTGCTTTTCCGAGCCAGAACACAGAAATACACAGCCATGGTACTGTCAATAGCCAACATGCTCGGTTGTGTGTGTGTGGAGTGGCCACCCTTGTAACCAGTCTCAAAGACATTTCCCAGAGGCAGACAACACGCTAAGTCTATTATTACCAACAGCACCGCTAACATGTGACAACACCAGCTGGTCTAAGGAACCCAATAAAATGATTTAAAATGTACCCAAAATAAAACAACCAAAACGTGACACATTTGGAGGAGTGCCATCTTGAGCCACAATATGATTTCGTTTCTTCCAGACATAGTATGGCAACCTTGACCTCAAACAACGCTTTTAATGCTCCCAGGCTATTTCAGTGGAAACCGAGTAAGCAATCCTGTCTCCTACAAAATGACGTTCCCATACAACTAAACTGAATTCTCAAATTACGTTTGCCTCCAAACATATTTTCTATCTAATTACGGTCACAGTTTTAAACACATGGTTAACGCTGTAAACTGAAACAAGATGCAACAGAATCACTTGGTTATGTTTAGGCAGCAAAATTACTTGCTTTACTTAGGTTTTAGTATAACACCATGGTTTGGCTTAAAATGAGTAGGTTTGTTACGTTATTGAATTTACGAACATAAATTGAAATAATTTAACATTGACTCTTGGTTTCACACAGGACGCGAATAGTGGTCTCAAGGGTGAAGGTCCTGTGCTTGTTTAACCCGCCCATCCACCCCAACTTCTTCCCGACATGGACTTCAACGGACTATAATAAGAAACACATTTGTGATAGGTCAAAATAAAAGTAATCTGGGAGGAAAATACTTTCCCCTTGACACATAATTGACAATGCAGTTTCGTTGTATGGAAACTTAATCTTTAGGAGACCAGGCTGGGCAATGTGGCTCTGTTTTGACTAAAAACATTGTCTAATAAATGTGCTGCTATGCTTTTGATGTGACTTCAGATTCTTGTGTTGAGCAGCTGGGCAAATAAGTTGACTTTAATTCTCTCCAACTCACCGGTCAGACAAAAGTAGTGCAGCCTCCATCGTCCTGGAGAAGAAGAGAAAGAGCTGGAGGAAGTAACACCTGGTTCCCCGGAGCACCGTTGAGGCCCCTATAGGGATAGCACATGCAGTACCACTCAGAGTGGCCCAAGTACGTTACCAGAACAACAGCTGAGCAGATGATCTGAGGCATAAGGCACTTAGCAATGACATTTAAACATCTAGGTGAGAGGTGGGGGAACATGGGGAAATGGGGTGCGTGTCTGCGTGTGAGTGAAAAGAACAAGTTTTAATTGTGTGTCAGGGCTCGCAGGGTGAAATCAGGCAACCTTTCACTGATAAATCTTTTGTATC
Organism: Anoplopoma fimbria; assembly: GCF_027596085.1. NCBI lineage: Eukaryota > Metazoa > Chordata > Actinopteri > Perciformes > Anoplopomatidae > Anoplopoma > Anoplopoma fimbria. The sequence goes on from NC_072450.1 coordinate 10,201,941, forward strand.
AACATGTGCTTTACAGACAGCCCATCTCTCTCTGGCTGTTGCTGTGAAGCTATCAGCCGCAAGAAGAAAAAGTCCAGCCAACACGTTCTCCGAAACACACACGCATATGACATTCAAGTTGAAATATTTGATCATGAAGGTCGTACCATCACATACACACACACACACACACACACACAGGCAAGAAACGCCAAACTTGGCGCAACATCTTCACAGGCCATGTTCCTCTCCCACTACGTTTAAAGTGGAACCACACAGGGTTTCGGCCCCCGTCTGCACATCTGGAGGCGCTGCTGCAGAGGGCCGCTGTCCCCTCCTCCTCCTCCTGCACAGTCCTCATCATCCTCAGCCCCATTATAAATCCCATCTCACCGTGTCCGTAATTATTCCACACATGCTTATGCAACAAAGCAGTAGCCAAGCCAAATGACAAACAGACCCGAGCTATAAATTAAGACTTATTTCTTACTTTAATGGTTTGCACTCTCATAATGTTTGCCACTAATTCTCTGCTGCACAAAAGTGGCAACAGTGCACTTTTTTTCCCCGCGCATTGCTCTCATTAACAGTACGTATCTAAGCAACAAAGCAAATATGGCGTGTGTTGAGAAAAAGTTTTGCCCCTTTTGTAAATCATTTTCTGTGAGGGGATTAAATGATTCGAGGCATTTTAAAGACACAGTTACCCATGCGATATTGTTATAATTAGTGTTGTGAATCTTCATACACAAATAACCAAAATCAGGCATCTCGCTTGAGACTTGCATTCAGAAAACCAGCCAACAGAAAAAAACATTTCTCTGGGAAAGTGGCACTATAAATCCATATCGAGTGTCAAGCACTTTCTCAATTATGTTCAATTACAGAGCAACACATAAATCCTCTAAATCTCTCTATTATACCAGTTGTGTTCATGTCATGACGTATTGGCACTGCTGTGAAGGAGAATTTCCCCGGTCAAGCAAGCCTTTTCTGACCCTCATAGCCTCTCCTCTCATGAAGAAAATATATCAGACCACTTGACAAACTGCACTGGTTTACCTCTTTATTACAAGGACCTGACATCTGAGAGAGCAGAATGAGTGGGACAAGCAGAGCAGAGCAGAGCAGAGGAGGGTTCTTCCTCAGCCCGAGGCTTGTCAGTCAGCCGTACCCAGCACTCACTTAATCAAGCAGGCATGTGGCATGGTGTGGCAACTGCCTGGGTGCATAAGTACATGTCTTGTGGTTTACGCTGGTTTAAGGCAGGATGGATGTGGCGCTAGTGGCAGCCTGTCTCAACTTGTTCTTGGTATGTTTGTTTTGACAGTCAGCTAAGACCCCATGGGCAGGCCCTCCTCGTCCCGGTTGATCCGAAAACATAATATATTTGGTTTTTCGTAGACCGAAATAGAAGCCACATTATCCTTCAAATGTGGAAAGCTGTTGCCCAAAGAAACATACAAAAAGAAAGTCATTTAATTTAGTTTTATTTAAAAAAAAAAATGTATCCCCCTGCCCTCTGGCTCTTTTTAAAATAGAGTGGAAATACTCACACACAGGCAGTTCACACCATATGTATGAGAATTAATCAAATGTTCCTTGGGCCTTGCCTTTGGTGCCCAATTCACAATATAACAAATGTTCCTCCAAGCAGCACATCTGTAGAGGATGTCAATAAAGGACTTTGAAATGTACGCCAATGCCGACACTCGGTATAGACAAGAAAAGGGGGCTTTGGAACAGTTCCCATTGGAGGTGCTCGCTGAAAGGAAGACCAGTGGGGTATTGAAAAGATGTCAGTTTCCCAACTATTTCTATATGTAAATCCACGTTCCCCACGGGTTCCGTTTCTCAGCGAGGTATCTATATATGGAGCCACTTTATTACGGACAAATCCTCTTTAATGTTCTTGTCTGTGGAAGAACAGCTGGAGCGGAGATAAAAATGAGGAAGCAATCTGCACCAGCTGTTGAAGTATTAATACAAAAATTAACTACTGTGTGTTGGTTAATTGCTTTCTGCTTAATGTGCTTTCAAAAGCCTTGATTCCTCTTTTCTGTTACACAATCGCAACTGCGGCGGGATATCAAGAGGCCTGTGAAATTAAAGATTCCATTTAAAGGAGCAGCCCTCCTTCTCCCCCCATTCTTCTCACGGCTCAGCGGTCATAATGGACTCATGTGTTGAATAACCAAAATGGTCACATTAGACACCTGCTACTGTGGTCTTGGTAGACACCAATGGGGAACTCTTTTAGACTGCAGCAAACACAAGTGGCGCTCATCCGTCAAGAGCTCATGCAAACATTGCCATAAGTGAGACTGTAAGTTTATCACACTCCGCTCCGTCCCATTCCAGCAATCACACGCCTACACAAACGGCTGAGTGACGACCGCCGATTTCAAACAGCACAGCTGGTACATTCGCTTTAACTGCCATGCGTTTTATTTGCGTTATTATCTGTTGCCACCTCACTCCTCAGATCCACGCTGACTGAGGCCACATGGAAGCAGTTAAGAGCAACGTGTCCCTTTACAGAAAACAAAGAGAATTTTCTTTCCCCCCCGCTCTTAAGGAGTCACAGCTCTCCTCCTCTGGGGCCCATACATGCACGGGTCGTGTCTCCAGCACATTTAATTCCATGCTGTAAAAACATTAATCAGAGCCAGATGAAGTGGGAAGAATTCTAAGACATTATGTTTTTATGGATAATTTGAGGTTATTTATGCAGGATAAATAAGAAAATAACGAGCCCCAGACAGCAGTGCAGAGGACACTGGTTGCTGTTTGGACATTCATTCGCTGCAATTACTCCACTCCAGAGCACTAATCTTTATAAACCCTATAAACTCCATAAACTCTTTAAACTCTAGAGAGAGATACACAGACAGACAGACAGACAGACAGACAGACAGACAGACAGACAGACAGACAGACAGACAGACAGACAGACAGATAGATAGATAGATAGATAGATAGTGATCTTGACTCTTAAAATTGTTTCCATTGTTGTCCATTAGATGGCTTACTTGTACTAAAAACTCCCGGCACATCGGTGAGGTTGGGGGCCCATAGTTCACGATCAGGCCACGGCCGTCATCTTCCAGGAAAACAATGCTGGATAAGAGTGCTGTGTGACATATGAGAGGTCAGAGAGAGGGCTGCCACCGCAGAGCAGGAGCCAAAGGACAAGGAAGGGGGCAAGCCAATTTGACACACATTATTGCTCTCCCTCGCTCACACAGACACACTCTAGCACTCACATGTACGTAACTGTACAGCATGTACACACTATGTGTATCTGTCAAGACATGTACAGTACTGCAATAATCAACAGAGTCTAAAACGTATAATTTGCTGTTTTATTTGTCAAAAGAAATCCTTAAAATAAGGAAATCATGATTTTAAACTTTAGATTTTTATTGTCATTCTGTTGTTAAAAATAAGTGAAGAATGTGTGTTTATGTCAGACAAGTAGGGGAAAAAAGAAGAGCAAAGCATGGTTGGTAATGTGGAAGATATCCCCCGCAAAAAAAATCAATTTTGTATGTTCACCCCAGAATGATGATTAAAAAGAAGATAAGATAGAAACCTTATCATACAGCACAAGTTTGATGTAGAGAACTCCCCTCCTCCTCTCTGCTTTGATACTGCATGTGTTGCGAACATGGAGTCTGTATCTCTGTTCCAGCGGCACCACCTCAAACTGTCATTAAAGCGCATGTCCTCAGGTGGAAAATGACTTCTGTGGGGGAGCTTCTCCAATGATAACATGGATTTGCTCTAAAATATGTTGCTTTTCTCGGAGCGTCATGAATAAGTAAACGTTGATGAAAACCCTTTGCATTTTCACTATCATTCCTAATGCTTTTGCTTTTAAGATGCATATTGAGGCATGCATAAAACATCCTCTTCCCCCCTTACTGCAGCCGCAATGAATGATGGAGGAAACCTGTGCGCACAAAACCCCTTTTCATGGCAAAAAGAAAACAGATGAACAAACAAAACAAGTAAGTCTAAATGTGTTCTGGGCGCAACTTCGAGGCCTAAAATGACATGTCTCTCCCTTTTTCATTTAGCTGAGCGTTTCCGTATGAATAGCGCTGGCGTCACTAGAGTTCACTTTGGTTGATGAACTTCATCTGATCTTTTAATTCATCCAATTGTCGCTGTTGCCCTGGAAAACAGGGCTGTAATTTTGGCCCCAGCATTGATAAGTTTTTCACTTAGCATTGAGAGGATTAAATCAATTATGTTGATTCTGTATTTACTGCTTGCATGGCCACAGTCGTTTGTAATTAGCTTATTGCTTTTGATCTGATGTAATGTGATGAAATGCCTGGAAGCAGCTCTGGGAGCCTGCTTGGCTGGAGCAACCGGGGTGGGCGATGCTTCCAAGGGCCCCCGCTGAAGCCCGTCCGATTGTCCGAGCATGGGGAGATCAGGGGGACCGGGGGCGACTCGCGTGAGCAGCCGCAGACAGAGAGGCGGGGGGGTTTGGTGTCGGACTGGCGGGAGGGACCACCCGCTGAGATGGCCGCATCCTCCAAACCTCATTACCCTCAGAGGCCTTTCCTTCACATGTATGTGTAATTACACCCCGCCCTGCCCCACCCCGCCCCCACAACGAAAGCTCCCACAACACCTGATACCTGCAGGTAGAGCGCCACGGGGGGGGGGGGGGGGCCTTTGCAATGATAGGGCTTCCAAGGCCCGAGGGCCCGCTTAAATGACTAGCATTCAACTCTGACCACCCACATCAATCAAAAGACCCCATAACACAGAGACTAATCATCTGTTTTGGAGAGAAAGAGCCTGTTTATTCATGGGAAGCTAATTGTTCTAGCTAGCCACTGTTCTGCATCCAAGACTGTACTACAAAGCACAAAGGATGCAGGATTGGATTTGAAATAGTCCAATATCTTTGGATTTGCCTCAAGGACTGGATGTTGCCTGACAGTTACGGACAGCGAATCCTTTTAAAGTTAATTCTGTCAAGCTTCTGGGAAACAGACGGATGAAGTATTTGGCTTAACTGATACAAGAATTAGCTGGAGTTAGCTCAGTTAAATACAGAGTTTTAAAGTGCTGCCCATCTTTCCCTCAAAGGGGAACGGCTCCAACATGACTTCCATTCAAACTACCCCAACAGAACCCCTCCCAAAGAGCCCCTCTACCACCCCCTTCTCTTCCTCTCCCAAACGGGTGAAGCAGGCCCATGGTGCACTGCAGACTGTTCTGTTTATGAAAGAGGTCAGGGTGCCACATATGGCCAGCGCGTTAAAATACACAAGGCTCCTGCCGCGGCTGCTAAAAATGTATTGCGGCTGTCTGTACATGCAGGAATAAAATAAACTCTGAATGTTTCAGCAAGCGGTGCTGAGAATTTAATGATTGAGTATTTGAAACTATGGTCAGATTTGTACATGCAAAAAGCTGAAAAAAAGCACCCGTCTTTAAAAGTCCAAAGATATTGAGTTAGACGTCAGCAATATACAGAGCGTTGTTTGACTTGGCAGGAGGGGACGCGCAGATTTGCCTTGGATAAGTGTGTGTCACACGCCATCTGAGAGGGTAGCAGGGCCACAGTAAGCCGTAGGAAACTAGCGGTGAAACTAAACACATGCAATGACAGCCACAGGCAGTTGATGTGAGCCAAGGAGTCTTAGCTCCCAAAAGACTGGCCCGGGGGGAGAGAGAGTAGGGCTACTGATAAGTGGAATAAAGAGCACAAAATATGAATACCTTCCCCTTCAAAGCAAACCATTATGCGCCACTAAATTCTGATTATTTTCAATGCTATTCTGGTGCTTATTTCTCTTGGCTGCAGCGAGCTCTTCTCTGGCTCTGTAACAGATTTGTGGCTCTGTGTTTCACCTCTCCAACAACTAGACTCTGTGCTTAATAAGACAGAGGTTGGAGATTACTCTGTAGATTGTGTGGGCATTAAGCTTCTCGTCGGGTTTTATGATCGTCTCGCCATTAATAAAGCCTCCTCTGACACCAAAGACTAAATCTATGCACTTCTGCAGGCGCCAGTAAGTGTGGAGAGAAGGTCAAAAAGGGATCAAGGCATGTCGCTGGGTGTTGTTCTTGTTTTTATGGCAATCACGTCTTGAGACTGGGCGCAAAGACACTAAGGTTGCAAGTTTGATTCCAGCAACTGCCAAGTCACCCAACGTGTTATAGACTGAGTGAACACCTACCTGCTCCAGCTGGCTGCTGCTTTGAGCCACTGTGGTGAAAACACAAAATTCACATTCCCTAATTGCGTTCTGATTTAAGTGCTCTACATTTCATAAAAAAATATCAATTCAGCGAAATTCTCCAGACAGCAAAAAAACAAAGGCCCTGATAGTAGGCGCCAGTAAGTGTGAATGCGAGTTCAAGAGGGCATCGCTGGGTGCAGCGCTGGGTGTTGCTCTCCGACGCCCTGTCTTTACGAGATCAGGCCCGGTTCTGGGTAATCCGCTGTGACCTGTGACAGGAAGACTGTGTCCACCTCTCAGCTCTGTGATCCTTGCTTACACCTAGCAGTTGTGGGTAATATCCAACCATAATTCCATCTCCTGCTGGGCAATGAAAATCCTCCCCCGCCACTATTGGTTTTTTCCAGTTGCAGGGTCATGCGCTAGCAAAGCATTGTGGGAAGAGAAGGGTGACCGAGGTGGTGGAGGAGGAGGAGGAGGAGGGGGAGGAAAAGTTTAGGGGTGTGGGTTTTGGGGGGGGTTAGTCATAAAAAAAAAAGAATAAAATAATAAAAACATGTGTAATGAGAAAACATGTGGTGTGTAACTATTGGAAGTCATCAACAACAGAAAATAATAATTAAAGTGCAGGATGAAGAAGAAAAAAAACTGAAGCTGTCTTTTCGTGGCTGGGAGACCACTGTCATCATGTCTCAGGAATTAGGCAAACATATGCTGGTCTGCTGCTGTTGAAACCGAGGCGCCTCGCTCAGGCTGCGGTTTGGGAACATGAAAGGCTTTGTGGGATGAGCAGGAGGACTGGCCCTAATTCAGGGCCTCATTGCCAGGGAAGCTGGCAGCGAACTCCGATTGTGGGACAGGGAAAGGAATTTGGTTACATATTCCAGCGAGGACCGCAGCTCCAAACAAACCGAAGCAACAGGCTGCTGAGCAAACCATTCTGTCCGCATTCAAACCCCCCCATCCCCGTCTTGCTGCTGCTGTAGGGGTGAGGGACTCGCTCCCACCTGACTGAACCCCAGAGGAGGCTGAGGAGGGCGAACTCAGGGGAACAGGAATGTAGAAGGTCAGGCCCAAAGTTGAACGTGTAGCCCTTTTTCCCCTGCTGAGATCCAGTCCGTGCTGGGCTGAAGATGCTGGCAGGAAACTCTCTTGTTTGGATGGAGTGTTTGGAAAACAAAGCAGGCTTTGTGCTGTTTTATTGCAGCCAATTAAACTCTTAAACCCAATATCTGTCTTTGAGATGATGCACAGAGGTCAACCTGAGATGTGCAAGAGAAACAGAGAAGGGGCAACCGTTAACAGGTCTCAATTATCCCCACTTCACTGGGCTGAACACAGCATGCTTTCACTGAAACCTGATCGACTTAGCAAATTGGATAAAACTCTTTTGCTTCTATCTTTTCACAGCCGAGTCAATGTTAGTCTATGGGGCAAGCCCATCTTGATTACTTTCCAGAGGAGAGACTTTTTCTGGCATTTTCAGACAGGCAGGGATTAGATTAATCATGTCTCCGTTCAGAGTACATATGATTATGGTTGACTGTTTACAAGTTTTCTCAGATGTGCTCCCCATGCCAGGACATGGTGGTAGCGCTCAGAGCCTGAAACTCATTCACGCATGTGGTGGTCTTGTTTTAAACCGAGCTTCGCTGAAAAAAATCATTCATTCTTTGACAGTGGAAAACACAGATGTGAAGCAACATTGGATTTGCACCTCCTTGTTAGCATTTATTTAAACTTCTTGGTTGTTCCAAGTGGTCGAGGCTTAGTATTAGAGGCATGTGAAAGTGATTTATTGCAGTTCAGTGGCATCTAAATTGTGTTGATGCAGTCGACGCCAAGCAGGTCAACACAAATGCAAAAATGAGTTACTTGCATAACATTTATTTGTCTTTCAACAGAGGATGTAAGTTGGAGTTTTTGACACAAGTGTCACCGTCAGTATCATTCCCAACCAGTGGGAGGCAGCACAGACTGAAGGATGGGAAGATTGCTGCGCACACAATCGCATGCATGTGTACACAAAGGGGGTGAGTCCATTTGCGTGGTGGAAGGTGACCAGATCACACATCTGGGGTGCAGACCCAAATGGCCGGTGGCGGAGGAGAGGACCAGGATCAGTGGCCAGAGGAGCAGTGACATGTGGCACGCAGAGGGGAGAGTAGACCGCATTCAGTTTGTGTCTGTAATCCTCCACCCGGAGAGAAATGTTTGGTTATGGTTAAAGGCACAGTTGTCCCACATTTTCATCCACTTCTAATTACAACATAGCTGAGGCTCAGTGGCAGCCAGCGTAACTGTTGTTGTTGTTGTTGTTGCTGTTGTTTGTTGACTTTACACAGTTCACCCCCACAACACACTTGTCCCACGCACACGTCCAGACGCATACAATCAAGACCGAGTCGTTCACACCCGTGTGCAACGCCACTGCATATGTGCACACACACACACACACACACACACACGCAAACACACACACAGGAGCACACATGTCAAATATACACACATGCTACAGGCGGCTTTTTACACACACACAAATAAACACACATCCGTCCACAAAGTGATCAACATAGTTGAGTGGTAACCATTGGCGAGCCCAATATAGAGACACAGATCTGTTTGGTGCCACTGGGAGATTAGTACAACCACACTGAAAACCAGAAAACACTATGTAGACATTTTGGGGGAGCGGATATCACAACTTGTACATATGTGAGAGAAACTCAGCGCGGTGGAAGGACAAGTGAGTCACTTATATGCCACATGCAAACTATACAATACAAATGAGTTACCGCTTACTAATAGGTGCCAGATACGGAGTAACCTATATGGTTTAGTGTTATGGTTAAGCTGTATTACAGCTGCTAAATGTGGAATACATCTTCCTTAAAAGTACGATCAGTAACATGTAAAAAAACATCAACAAGGAGTGCAACCAGCGAAAGAAAAAGCAGTTAAAACACATAAATACACAGATAATGTACATCCATCCATCCATCTTCCGTAACCGCTTATCCAGTTAAGGGTCGCGGGAGATAATGTACATTTGAATTTAAAGTTTTATGAGAATTTAAACAACATGAAATTTTTTAATAAATTTAAGGTTTGTTTTAAAAGGCTGGTGAATTCACAAACACAACACATAATCAACCGTGTTTTATTTGCTGTAGATGGAATACACCTAGAATTTGTCTATGTTTATCCGTATACATTTAGTTAACACACACCATGAACAACAAGTAGATGTCTTGATGACGCTGACACTTATCAGGACCAAAGCAACAGCTGCAAGTCTTTCTAAATACATACTGTACAGAATACGCCACAATTTCTCAGTCTGTAATTTAATGTTTGCAATTAAAAACTCCTGCGCTGCCTCTCAGAGCGAGTAATTTACTGAATCAACGCCTTTAAATCAAGCGTTTCCTTCTGTGACAGACTTGTGTCTCCCGGAGGAATTTGCCATTCCAAAACCACAGTCTGCGAACCCCACGTTGTTTTCACTCCCAATCACACGCTTTATCTCCAATTGCTGACTAATTACCAAGAGCTAGGGGTTATGGGAAAGGCCCCAAAATGGCAGTCTGATGTTTTTGTGGTTCAGCTTTTGGATTGCACGCTTTTCTTGTGCTTTTCTTTTAATTGTCTTTCGATTTATGATGTGTGAAACCGGGGTCAGATGTGAGATAGGTCAAAAAAGGGACACATTTAAATTTTTATTTCAGAGAGAATCATAATTTTTGCACAGGAAATGGACATTCACACGTGTACAATAATGCAACAAATTGAAGAAATAGACTGTTCATATTAAACGGAGTCGACTTTTCTGTGTGCGACCAATATGCAAGACGTATGACTGTGAAATGGAGCCTGGTTAGCAAATAAAAAGTCATCCCCATCAAGCCGTATGTCATCGGCAGGGGCAGACATGTAATTAAATCATTTACATGAATGAAATAATGACAGTTTAACGAACAAAAACCTTGAAATGAATTTACTACCAGTTTAACAACATATGGTTGGGTGGGAATTTGAGTCCTGCGGGCCAGGCTGTGACTTTAGCATGGCTCTTAGACATTATCGAGTTATGAGTAAGAGTTAACTAATGTGAAAATGTAGCAATAAGACTAAGTAAAGCAAACATCAGTTTTTCCCTAGAGTTTGAGTCCTGGGTAAGAAAGCTTCTGTTTCAGCACCGAAACAAAGAAACACTAAAGCTCTCCATTGAAATCTAAAAAATGAAATTGTCGGTTGGAATATCCTCAAGGCACAGCAGTACCTACTTTTTTAGTGGTGAAGGGAAACTCCGCCACAAAGTGAAGCATCACTGCTCGGCATTATCAATCATATCTTTTTTTTCTCTGTGATCTCAGATGCAGTAGATGAAGTAATCTGACGACATGCCATGCCTCCGCTGATGTGCGTGCGAAACACCTGAGGTGACTGACTCATATAGAGGCACTGTGCAGTGTGACATGTACGATTCTCTGGAGAGAAAAAAAGGGGGGGCGCTTAATGCCTCTGTTCATGATGAAGCAGCGAATTATGTAGACAGGGTGTGTCATCTTATTCTCTGCTCCTTTCATCATAATCTCCCCCACTACGTTCAGAGGAGAAAGCCCACTGGAGGCCATCAGCCCTGAACCGCAGCCGAGAACATCACACAGAGATCTACCTATGGCCTATTTCAACAGTTCACCATTCAGACAGTTCATGGATTACCAGCCACCGTCTTAAAGATGGAGTGTAAAGAAAGTCTATGTACAGTAGTGGAAGTGCCTGAGTATGTAGCTACAAGTGTGTTTTTGACCACTAACCCTGACTGTCACCTGCTGTACAGCTGTTATTTTGTGCACCAACTGCCGACTGACATGTTACATACAGGACACACGAACTCTAATAAATCAAACTAGTGACAACTGTGGCCGCAACTAGAAAAGAACATTTGGAAATATTTGTGCACCATAACCATTAAATATCCTACATTTAAAACTCCTTACCGTGAAAATAAACAAATGTACATATTTATATTGTCAGGACTAACTGAAATGAGAATTTGAAAAATGTTCTGGTCTCTCTTTAGAGACATTAAAATAAAAAAAGGTTGTATTTCTTAAAAGAAAATAAAGGTTCATTGTAACAAATCACAGAAATAAATACTGCCGTATAGACTTTTTTGCTTTACGTTGTGAAGTACTTAAATTAAAGTATCACTGCCACAAACTATTAATACAACTCATGAATTCATACTTGTGTTTAAGAAACAGTATAGAGGTCAGCAAAAATAAATTTAAAGTACTTTTTAAGCAGTGTTATAGTATTCTATACTGTATCATTGGATTAATAGTTTGATGATTTAATGTATGAACAGATTTGTACTTTTAAGATATCAAAATTATTATTTTAACTACTTCTTATACTGACGGGTTGTTTAATCTAGAAAGACTGAAACATATTTTATAATCTAATCATATGTTTTGAATGCAAAATCCTAATCTACAATATAAGTAGTAACTTTTACTGCCAGATATATATAGAGAAGTAAAAAATACAATATTTCAGTCAGTAAAAATCAGCACAATGGAAACACTCAAATAATGTACAGGTACAGAATTGTACTGAAATACAGTACTTGAGTAAATGTATGTTGCCATTTCCAAACAGAAAACCTTCTTTTTCCCACTTTTTGTGTGTGGCAATACCCCTATCAGTGAGTTCAGCCTGAAACTTGGCCACCGTCCACTACAACAAAATTGTTGCCTGCTTTTAACATAATTACATTTCTGTTGCTTTGATTCCAGTCCGAAGTAATAAAACACTTCTAACCCAAACCTCAAAATCCATCCACAAGTACAATTAAAGTTAAAAGTGCAGTTGTTTTATGATAAGAGCTGCAGGGTCTGAAGCCACCAAGCCCTACCACCTGCTTCTGATTGGCTAGTGGCATGTTATTTTCCCCTCACACATAACCCAGCATGCACTGGGGTTTATTTATTAGGAATAAAAAAAAGGAGTCACTAATCTGTGTTCGGTTCAGACAGCGGGCTCCCCCTACACACTCGCTCTCATACACACACATCTGCGTACCAGCTGAGCAGGGAGCCGTCCCACTGTTAGGCTTTCACATATCAAAGAGCCTCGGGTGCTTTGGCACTGCCGAGATAGTTGTCCTTTTTTTTACAAAAGACAAACAAGCAAAGAGCTCGGATGCGGTCCAGAGACGCCTTTGACACGCTGTTGAAATGGCGACTTGGCTCTGTGACATGTATGATCTGCATGTGTAAAAAAGCTGTGCCAGTTGCTTGTCCTCTATATAGCAAGGCAGTCCACATCCTCTATTAATGTGCTGCTTTAACCATATACCACAAAAAAACATAATTTGCAGAATTGTTCAATGGCTTCAAACTTCGGCTCGAGGCTGCTTTTGTGTGCCGGAGTTGCATGGAAAGTATTACCTCTAGGTGTGTGGTACTTTTGTGATGAATGGTACACAGATTTTCAGAGGACAGGATGTTAGTCTGACACTGTGACATCACCAAAACATCAGCAATTACACACAGTGCGGTGAATCTGTCACAGAGAGATGATCAATTGACAGGCATTATGAATTATCCTACAGTCCACAGAAACTCCCTGAGAGACTAATGTTCCCGAAACAGCTAATCGTTATTTATCATATTTCAGCAGTGGAATCAGTTATTGATGCTGGTAATAATGAGAACAAGAACACGGAGGAGGGATGATGGAGTCGACGGCAATTCTGGATGTCTTGCAATGACAATGCAAGACATAATATTTGACATGTAAAAACAAATCACAGAGGTCCAGTCCATGTACCACAAACAAAATACAGAACGCTATTTTCAGCGAATGGAAACAAGGCCCATTTTGGGGATCAAAGCATACTAATGGGTTCTGGATAACCAGAAGCTGATGTCAGTTTCTGTCCAAACCAAACAGACATGCAAACACATGCGGCACCGCGTCCAGAAGACTTTCAATACTGCTCAGAGAATTATAGCTACATTACATCTAATCTGAGTCCCCCCCCCGCCCCCATTCACAAAAAGCCGCAGCAAGGGGCATGTCAGTCTGGACAGTTGACTGAATGGAAAAACGGCTAACAGTCATGAAACAATTACTTGACCAAGTCTAACTAGGGTTGTGCAGTTGAAACATTTTTATTGCAGAATGAAATCAGTTCATCTATTTTGGATAGCGATGGCGGATAGTTTTCAGAAAATGCCTTTTACACTACATCCGTTCAAGAGGGGAAAAAAAGAAGAGGAACACTGGAAAGAAATGAGAAGCAAACCGAAAAAGACAGAATTTATGTTACACACTTTCTACCACATACAGTACTCAATTTAACCTTTAAGGGTGGGCTGGGGTCGGGAAGTGTAAACTGACCATGTCCCACTGTAAACCAGCCTGCCATTCAAATGACGGTAATTACACATGAAGGCGGCCTCCGAGGGAATGTCAAAAGCTCTGTATATGGGAAGTTGGTTGTGATTTAAACTTTTCAGCCAGTGTTAAATGTACCTGTCACCAATCGGCACGCTCCGTAATGTAAACTAATTTGGAACTGAGGAGAAATGTGCATGGATAAATAAACACGTTTCAGTGTTCAGGTCAGTGGTCGGACTGGTGGGTTTGGGTACAGTTTGGGCTGTCGGATGAATTCTTGAGCACTTGCCAAACTTGAATCAGTTTCACATTCGTCGGCGTACACTTTTAACATTTATCAGTAACAAATGGGCATAAAAAAATCCATGAATGTGTGTGTAAAATCAATCCACCAGTAAAAATAGCAAAGAATAGAATAGATTTTATGTGCCAGAAGGAATTTTAATTTGCACATCAAAAGCCCCCTGACTGCTTTTTTCCTAAAGTTCTACCAATATATGTCCTGAGTGTGTACTAACAAGCACTGTCGTCTGTGCGCCGTATGTGCGTCCTCTACTGAATTCAGCGACAGGTCACACAATAAGACCTAAACGTGGTAACACTGACTCAAGGGGAAAACATGCACATTAAAGACCAGAGAAAGCCCTAATAAAAAAAGCCTCTAATGTAAAACAGTCCCCATTAAAGAGATCCCTCCCAATATTTGTGAACTCTTACATACAATATTAATGCCATTTCAGCCATTGTTCACTCCGGCTGTGTTTGATCCGAGCGGCTGCTATAACTCTCGGGTAATAGGCGCGCTAATGAGAGGAGTTGGCACTTTATAAACACTGTCAAGAGCAGGTGGAGTGAGGGGGTCACACTGGGCCATTGTGTCCACCTCAGCTGGTCCCCATTCAGAGCGACTTATTTTCTTAGATCATGGAGAGTTTTGACAAATCAGCGTATTTCAGTCAGACGTCTTTGTTAGCAGTTAAGTCCGGTCCTGGGTGATTGTATCTGCGATTAATCTGCAGCGTGGTGCTGAGCGATAGGGCGCATTGCTTCTCCAGAAAAAGAGGGTCATCTCTGCCTCTACAAAAGATATTCCATCCTGATGGTGCGTGAGGCAAGGACACACACATAGGATGTATGCTCCCGTATAGAGTTTTATAACGTCTCTCAGCCTGACATTGTGCGTGAGATTTAAAAAGGGGTTCTTTTGTATGTCAAAACCTCACTTTTAATGGGTTTCTTATAAAAAAGTGCTCAGTGATCATGGTTTTCAAATCACAGCAATAGCAAAGCGCTTCCTCATTTCTGTGTCTGGAAGTGATCCCAGGACAGGAGGTGTACCACATCTTAGACTAAGGCTGCACGCTCTTTCTGTTCGCTAACCAAAGGGCTCTTTCCTGCGGTGCTATACAATCATTTATTGAGGCTTAATCAACATGTATTGAATGGTGTATGTACTTTTTTGAGGCATTTTAAAGGCCCCCCTGTGCACTTTAAGCCTCGGCCATGGGGTTGCAAGGTTTTTAACGATATTTCAGCTAAGGGCTAGAGGCAATAAATAACTTCTGTCCCTAAAGAGCTTTCATTGTAGCAAGAAACAATTCTTTTCACTGTGAATTAAAGAAAAGTTGTTATATTAGCTGGACAGCAGGTGCTACTCAGGTCTGGCATTTCTGTCCCTGCTGGGCTGCAAACTGAAGTTTGAGATACAAACAATCCAGATTGGTCAAAACTGTCAGAGGTATGATTCTTAGGAAAATGTAAAAAGAAAGTGTCCTGTTTTAACTTGTCAAAGCAGCACTTTGTTCATGGACCACAACAATACTGGCATAACCCTGCTATCTATCTGAACTATACTGGCAGAAAGCACCAACTACCCAACAAGCTTTAAAAAAACATATAAGGGGTTTTATGAATATGTTTATTTTTTACTAAAATATACATTGTCTCTCTCCGGCCAACTGTTAATACACTTTATTGTACCTTCCCCAAGGTCAGCAGGACGACGGAAAAATGACTGGCCCATTAGGTTGGCCCTTCCAGTTTACACCAGTTTTAAAGATTCTGAGTATCTAACGTCACCAGAAAGCTGTTCCATGCTGACCAGTACAAATTGAAAGGATTTAGATAAAAAAACAAAAACATATCTGTTATTTTTGACCATTTTGGCTGCTGCTAAATACTTACTGATTTAAAATGTACTTTACCTTAAGGGTCTCTAAATTGCAATCAAAAACGTAACGTATCAACATATTTTGTACCGTCTGTAAGCGAGCCTGTTATTGTATAGGAAGGCCAAGGTAATAGAATTTATATGTGGTAACACAGATGAAAGAGTTGATTTAAAGAGGCAAGTTTCCTCCAACTCAAAAAGGCCTACTTTGCACCAGAAATAAATAGCAAAAACCTGGGAGAATTCAGAAAATCGCCAAATTCTATACCCACTTATAGCTACACAGGACTTTAATCCTCCGGATCACTGTTGTAGTGCCACTTTTTATGCCCTGTAACTAATAGGCCACCGGGTGTGAGCCACACAGGTACCCTGGTGCTACAAAGAGACCGTACAGGAGTGATGTGGTGGTGCTTCAAAGAAACAAGGCAAAGGCGGCGGAGTACATGGAATGGAAAAAGTCAGCAAGAAAAGAAAACCCCGACATAATCGTTTGGAGTTTGCCAGCACATAACCTAAATAATACATTTCAGGTTTTGATATAACTATTACTGCCTGTGAAGTGCTCTTTGATGTTAATTGAAACCACTGGGCAGCAATCTGCTTTATAGCACTGACAAATAACAGTTTCCTATGGGCTAAGCATTGAAGGTTAGCAAGCACATACTTGCTCCATATGCTCATTCGATATAAATAAAAAACATAAAAAAGAGCTTGTCTTCACAGAGGCACCACAATATGCTGAGGATATTCACTGGCCGAAGTTGTGGTGAGTGTAAAATGTTGTTTGCAGCTCTTAACAGTATCTTCATCAGAGGTCCCGTGTGGTGCAGGACAAAGCTCCACTGTATTGTTTTTTAGTTTTCCCTGTAGTACTTCCTCTCTTTCATACAGAAACCACAGCTTAACTTGATAAACTAACTAAAGAAATCTAGGTGGCCCAACAGAAACTTCTGAAAGATATCATTATTCACAAAGAGGCCTGTCTCTTGTATTTCAGATTTTTCAGGTCATACAATAGTTTGAAGCAAGGGGGAGAGATGATTGCAGGCCTGTGGGCTCTGGTTTTAATACAGACACTACACAATGGTCTCTGTCTTCCTTTACCGTGCTTTAGTACATTCTGGCAAAGTACACTCCTCATCTTTTATTCGTCCCCGGCTCATTATATCACAAAAAGGAGCAAGGTCAAAGGGTCATCCGGATCTGATGCAATGCACAATAACAGAAAACATACCTCTATCGTGAGCGCAAACACATTGGCCAGATCGGAAGAAAAGACGACATGCTGATAGAAGAAGTTCAAAGTCTTTTTTCCCCCCCCCCTCCATCCCATACGCTACAACATTAGAGTGTGTACAGGGATGACCTTGCCTTGTGTTGAACCCCACAGGTCGGACATGAGAGGAGAGGTGCCTGTTTTAGAGCCTGATTCTCTGTAGGACAAATGACAGGCATTGTTGAAGAAGGTAATTGGCTTGTCTCCATGTAAAGAAGCTGTACATTATGATTGTTCACAGAGTCTCATTTCTAACCAGTGGGGAAACAAAAGATAAAAGACAGAACTTGCCCCTTTGTTAGACATGTTCTCCATCACAATGATTGACAGTGAGAACACATGAATGATAGTTTGATGTGTTGCCTAAATTAACATACAGTAATGATGGATTGTGTTTATGGTTGGAATAGTGTGGTGTTGATTTAAAAAGGATTTGAACAGCCCCCAAATCAAATACTAGAAGGAATAGCTTGGCATTTTGGGAAATGTGTTTTTTGTTTTCTTGCTTAGAGTTACGGTAAGGGGGAGATTGATCCTGCTTTAAGGTCAGAGAATGGTATAAAACTTCTCATCCAACTCTCTGAGTAAAAGCAAAACAAAGCATTTCCCAAAATGTCTACACATTCCTTCGACGTTATGAGATTTTCTTTCTCATGAATCGCATTACTGTTTTATAAGGTAACTTGTAAATGCATTAAAATGCATTTCTAAAGCAATGCACCTAATTATGATCAAAGCAATTCCCTCTACCCTGGCTCCTGAAATGATTCCGCAAACCCCTATTACTAAGAACTAAACGACATGATTTGAATGGTTTATATAGTTTATGAAAATTTAATAGGGCCCAATGTGTACATATGATTCTTCAGCCATGTGTGTTGTGAGGACGTCCACACTGTCCCAGCAATGGACCACCAGCGATGGAATTAAGAACCAAGCAACTGCGGGGTTTATCGGACAAGGTAAGTGGTCTGTCTGCCATTAAAGGCCCTATACATTATGTTCACTGGAAGAGCCCCAGATCTGACAGACTCAGCCAAAAACAGTCAGGCAGGCAAGCCTCTGTTCCTTGAAATGTTATCCCATAAAGATGATTGACAGCGTGAATATGTGAATGATAGTTTGACGCACAAAAGGAACATAGTGTAATGATGGAGCGGGGTGATGGAGGTTGGATAAAGGCAGATTTTATTTACGACATTATACGATTTTTTTCCACGATAGTAGCTCTAAAATGACACTAGAGGCTGACATATGTTAATGTAAAAAAAAACAACCTATATACGCATGCACATGGATCTAGTTTTCACAAAATGACTCCAAGGATATTTTTCAAACATAGACTCGCTTTGGAAGACCAGAACAGAAGAGAGGAAATGTAGGTTATAAATAGGAATCAAAAGAAACCCCCTCCGTTTATTAGTAAGGGATGCCAGGGACACCGACCACTTTGAAAGTGGGAGAGCTTGTGAGCATTTTACAAGACAGGTGAAAGAAACATGTGTGTTAAATCATTGTACCCGGCTCACTTGGGTCAGCTCTACCATAAAAGAAAAGAGATTACAAAGGAAACTAATGAAGACACTGATCAAAGTCTGTAATGGTAATATGTAGCAGGTGTTTCAGACCCCTGCAATCCGCCCCTGCACCACCCTCCCACCACCACCGCTGCTCCATCCCTGAACTATTTCACATGTGCTTTGATAGGAACAATGGACAGAACACATTTCAGCACCATTCAAAACATGTTATGAGGATGAACTCTTGGAGGGCACTTCAACTGTGGGTGATACATAAAGGCAGCCACATGGACGCTGTGCATTTACGGTGCAATTTCATGATCAGCAGTGAGTTGAAAAGGGCTGACGTGGTTGAAGCCCACACCGGCAGAAAAAGCACCTGGATTTGAGATGCATGCAAAGAGTTGAAAGAAAGTTGGCGGGAGTTGAACTGGAGCATGTTCAAAGCATGATTGCTATTTTTACACATTGGCCGAGATGAAAGTGGAACTGCTTTTGATTAGGAAAAGGGGGAAGCATATGGAATATCCATGTTTAAGACTAGGATATTTTGAAGAGGATATATTGTATTTTTCTAAATAATGATAAACAGAAAAAATGTGGATGAACTACAGTAAAACAACACTCTTTCTACCACATATACAATAATAACAGTTATAATAATAATAACAACAATAATTCATATAATAATAATAATAATAACAACTCAAGTTGTGTTTTAGGAAAGGAACCTTCTTTGTAGCAGATTTTATTTGGGAAAAGAAGGCATAATGTTTTGTTTAAGATTGAACGGTGAAGCAACCAGTTGTTTTGTAACTTAATGAGATGTGGATCCACTGCAGCTGTATTGTTGGTGTCTTGTAAACCCATGAGGGTTGGGCGTGTTTTGTGCATGACTATAAAAAACGAAAATAAAAAAATATCTATAGTGATAAAAATGATCATTATTTTTAATAATGATAATTAGTATCATGTTATTATTATATATGTGGAAGCAGAAGTGGTGGAAGTAGTACTGTAGTTTTATATAATAATAAGAATATATTTTATATAATAATAATAATAATAATAATAATAATAGTAGTTGGTTTTGTTTTTGTTTTAAAAAAAATTTCAAAAGAAAATTCATGTCAGCCATTTTAAGGGATGATAAACTTAAACCACTGATTTAAAACTATCTAACTTGCCGATCTGCTCACTGTAGATCTGTACCTGCTCTGCACCTGCGCAGTGCAGCGTCTACAGTGTGCCGAAAACTGCTTCCGCCGCCTGCCCAGCTTCACTCTGGGACTTGTAGTTCTCACCGCAACGCCTTTAGAATCTCCTTCAAGAATCTCTCCACCAAAAAACTATTTACCAATAAAATATCCACGACTCGTCTCTGACCGAAACAACACGAAAGGCTGCACCTGCATGCGGCCTTTCTAATGTGAAAATAGACTGAAATGCCATTTATTCGCGTACTACAACAACCAACCTCGCCTCCAATGAAAGCGAGGCAGTGTAAACACAAGTCCGGAACATGAAAAGATCGGGTGACAGTGAGGGGGAGAAGAGAAGAAAGGTATTGATAGCGTTTTTCTCCATTAGGTCTGGCGTATTTTCATGCCCAGTTGCACGTTGAATATCTAATGCACCGGGTGCGATGCTGCTGGCTGCCTTTTAAAGGCTCGAAAGCCGTGGATGTCAGCGCATACCTCACCATGCCTGTTTCCTTTATTGTGTTTTCCATTCTCCCCCCCCCACCCCCCCCCCCACCCCCAGACACACACACACACACACACACAATCTTCCACAATGAAGAATTACAGTTGCATTAATATATATATACATTGCAGAGAGGAAGCTGTGGTCCAATATCCACTGATAACACGCTATGGATCACAGTGGTGCAGGATAACGTTGTCTGTAAGAGGATGTTTCCACTCAGAACTATTCTATAGGTTGTAGTTATTGACATTTAATAAGGAAACAAACCAAAAAAAAAAAAAGGGGCAACTTTAAAGCATCATTTGTGATGCCAGTGTAGTGTGAAGAGCGACAAATGAATCAATTGTTACTTTGTGTGGCAGTAAAGGAAACAGATCCATTGCAACAGTATAAAACAAATGGTAAAGTTAGTGTTTAAAGCATCTCAGATTTGGCAAGGTGCCAGGCAGCTGCTTCAGGCTTTACAGTAGATACAGTGCGTAACAAGTGGTGCCCTTGCTGTGCAGTAGAAATGATAAGTTATCTGCTAATGCACTGATTAATGTTCTTAAATAATACCCTCTGTAAATAGGCCAGCTGTTGATCCTACTAAACTATAACAGTGAGGTGTGGTGCAGGAGTATTTGCACACGATATGCACAGTGATGGGCGCATCTGTAACAACTGTGCTGGGTGTGATGGTGCGTTAAGCAGTGTTTCGTGCTGACCCGGGCTTATTCAGGCTTCCACATGCTGTAGCCCCTAACCGTAACTTTGCGGTTTGTTGAGCTACCAAAGGAAAAGGAAGGAAAGGGCTCTGGTGTGCATCCTGGGATGTGTTTCGCCTATAGTCATAGTGTCTGTCTGTCTGTCTCTCTGTCATTTCCTCCTCTTATCTCCTGAATTGGACGCCGTCTGCCGTGGCACATATGTTTGGATCATGTTAGACAGCAGCGAAAACTATGTAAGACGTGGTTCCTCCTGTTTATGAAGGCAGCCATGGCGGCCAGATGAGCGGCTCAGAGAGAGAGAGAACTCATTCCAGCTGGCCCTCAGGCAGTCAGGCAGAACTGCACAGACCTAATGGCTTAGCTTCTTTTCTTTTTGGATAAATATAAGGATGAGCAAGAGGAATTGTAATTGTAAAATGACTATATATGACTGTAGAGAAGCCAAGGAAGGAGTGCATTCATTTTGGCCAGTTTGTTTTTTTATAATATCAGTGGTTGTACTAGTAACTTGGATATGATGGTTGTCATATCCAGAAAGTCTGTGCAATGTCTGCAGTGCTGCACAAAGTGAGGAATCGGGTATGAGGGGTCCACTGTCATTCTGAGTTAGGGAATGCAAGCACCATCAGATTAGTGCCAAATGAATACACAATCTTAGAAAATCCCACCACAGCAAGTCAGTAGAGCACACTGACAGGTGGGATGCCATAGTCTATATATATATATTCTTTAAATGACATAGAATAGGACATGTGCCTATCTTCACAGGGAGAATTATTCACACCATATTCACATTAATTCACATTCATTTGAATTGAAAAATCTGAAATAATAAAAATGTTTTCCTTAGAGGAGCGGATGGATCTATCAAGCATTGTTAAACACACTCTGTTTTCTTTGTTGTTTCAACTACAAAAATCGCAGATTCTTTGTAATTGACATATAGGTTCTGAAATAGCTACATTTATATGAATCCCCATGGCAACAGTCAAACTGCCTTGCACCCTAATGAATTGAAAACATTTCATTATGTTTTAGCCGTATTGTCATCACAGGATGAAATTTCACTCATGTCTGGCAAGTGTGAAAATGTCCCTGACCCTGTCCCTTAACCCGATGTTTTAATGCTGTCTTTGATGCAAGCTCGCCATTTGGACGGTGATGACAAGTATAAAGTGCTGTGTCGAAACAGGAAGTGTGTGCGTGAGCGGCAGGCTAAGTAATGATCACACAGGGTCACCAGATGTTGTGAGGTCCCGGGCTCAGCCCAGCCCATTGCTTAGATCAGCCTCATTGCTTTGCTCCGGTTGTGGCACCTAGTGCAAGCTGTTTAGGGTATTTAATTTCTGAACACTCATTAAAATGGTTTGTGTTTCCCTTGGCAATTCTGTTAAATTAACAACTACCGAGGTAAAAGCTGATTATGTGGCCACACATCCAGACATGGTTAATCAATTCTCCCGAAATGTTAGCTGGTGAATTAGTGTAAAGGAAACGATTTATGGCGACTAATGCCGACGTCCTGTCATGTCAGGCCTGGTGTTTTAGCAAGAGGGGGGGTGTCGGATTCAGCACATTCAGCACATTCAGCAGCTTTGCGCTCTGCCGGCCATCTTTTTCTCCCTTTTAACCCGAGCTACATGCTGCTTGCTCTATTAATGAGCCAATAATGGAGAAATAGTGTTGGGCGCTGACATAAAACATGGTGTTTGGATACCTAAGGCAGGGTAGCACATAAGCTCCAACAGAGCTAGATTTACACCTAGGCTCTGTATAGAATGGTAGAAAGGCGAACACTCTGCATGGGGGCTCTCGCAGCTTCATCAGACCCCCGCCGGCCCAACTGTGGAAAAGCCGGGGCTCCGAAAAATACGGCTGTGGCAGATAATGATACCATTACACTAATGGAGCTGGCAAATGAAGGAGAACCCAGATGCCCTGCTTTATTACCGGAGGGGGTCATTTCCTCGCTGCATTCCTAATGGCCTGAGCACACAGTATTGATCAGGCTATCATGCTGCTAATCCTCTACAGAATTACTTATCGCCGGCTAGGTGTCGATCCACCGCATGCCTTGCATTGGCCTTGCCGCTGGGCGGCCACTGTGTGTCCAGCAGGGACCCGCTGGATTGTTTATCCACTCATGATTTAGGGCCAAGCAGGGATGGCGTCTGGGAGGTCTTCAGCAGTGGGCTGGCCAGTTCAATGTGTAAAAAAAAAAAAAGGGAAAAAAAGGAGCCAAATGAACCTTATAGCTTTCATTTAATTAAAGAGCAGGCAATGATGTGGTTCCTCCCTCTTTATGGCCCCATTGGCCGCTGTGGAGCAGGGGAAGCTGTGAGGTTAGGTGTTGTTCGCAGTAATTGTGTTGTGCTGTAAATAAGAACAGGCAGCTCTTGTGCAATCAGCAGCAGGACCACGTTGGCCTGAGTTGATTACTCAAAGCTCCACATATTTAGCTCATGTGGCAGAAAATTGGAGAATTCAACTTGCTAATTTGTTTCTTTAGGCCTAACTATAGCGGACCCCCAAGTTGCAGTTCTCATTACTGCAATTACAAAATTGGCTTTATGTGAAAACTGTAGAAAAGATTTCCTAAATTATTCACGGTATGCATTATTTGAACATGACCGAGAATGGTGTAGCCTCGGCCCTTCATCATGACGAATAAATAGGAGGGTCAGGTAGCACGGGGCACTTTGCCCAGGGCTTGTGACCTGTGATATCCTCGGCCCCTTTACTGGGCCCCTGTGTGCATTAGCATCCTCAAGCCATTGGAAGCGTGGCATCGTTGCATCAGCAGACCCCACTTGTCACCTCTGGCCTCGGCTAATCAAAGAGTTTACCTTAAGGGCGGCATTTAGCCCTGTTCATTAGGGCCACTGCAGTAGCCATAAAGAAGTATTTATATATTTCCATCTGGAACAACCTGTCGTGGCTAGGGAAACTAGCTATTGATCCAGATATTTAGTCATTTCTTTCTGCGTGAGCCATCAATATTGTGCAAACATCCGTCCACGCGAGGGTTGACCTCAGCCTCGGCCTCTATTTCACGCTCCCATTGGAGTTCAATGATATACTATTATGAAAAGTAAAATCAATGAGTGAATATGAAGTGTTGGCGTGTAATATAGCACAGGCCCAAGGCCCCTGGTATTTCATTGATTTGCTATGGCAGCGTTGGAGGGGGCTGATTAGTCTGCCGCTGCGCTATTCCTCTACATGTCTTTACCTTGTTTTGACTGTTTGATCTTTGGCTCATATATTTGGACTGAGGTGTTTACAGATCAACTTGGTCAGTCAAGCTTCTCTTCTAACTAATTCGGCCTACAGGCTGAAATGTCAATTTTCTGACCAGTTTGGTACAACTGCATAATAGTGAAAGGAAGGACATATGACATGTAATGTGTTTGCATATTTAAAATACTGCTTGTTTTTTATGTTATTGTTAATTTGCGAAGGAATATCATTATTTTATGAGTAAATATATTTTAGTTTAACACTAGGAGGTTCAACTAATCAACCAAGCTAATTTTGGAGCACCGCAGTAAGAGTGATGGAAGGTACGTTTTAGTTTTAAAGATGTCACTGATAAGAAGATGTGATTGTTGTATGTTTTTCTGCACTTCATCTTTGATGTAATTATTAAATTCGTTGGTTATATTCCTTACAACTGGTGACATGAGCGAACTGTTTACTTGAGATAAAAACGATGCTCAAAGTTAGTGTTTATCACCCATGAGATGGTTCTCTGTTAATGACATTGGTTATCAGCTGCACAATTGTTGGGTTAGCTTCTCATGATCAATATGAGGAACCCTGTATGTCGTTCCCTCATCTCCTTTTTTATAGTGGTCTGTGTTGAATGCATAACATTTTAGAGGTGCATGATGTCTACATTTGGTTTGCATCTGGATGGGATATCAACTTTTACGGCCCCGCCTGCATTATCTCAGGGTACAGGGCTAAGATGGCCTGTCTGGGACTCCCATATGTGCTTGTGAGGCCCTGTGATCTTTCTAAACATTTGAATGGAAAACCAGAGATAGCCTTATGCTTGGCATTACAGTTCCGTCTGGCTTGGGGATTGAATGCCATATTGAGTCAAACTGTAACTAAAAGGAACATCTGCAGAGGTTTCCGTCAAGCAATGGCTGCCATCTCCTCGCCTCTCGACTGGTTGGCTACTATATGGCATGAAGCAAGATATGATAGCAGAAATGAGGCACAATAATTCACGTCTTACACCCATGCAATCCTGCTTTGATTGATTTCCTCTAGCAGCCTTCAATCTTTCCAAATTCCCAAAAATATATTGAAACTTGAACGTTCAAAAACATTTGTGAAATACCACTTTAGGTCCCAATCCGTGGGTATAATGCTATGTTTTGTATCTACCACCCGGATGTTTTCTCTTGTGGAAACAGTCACTAGGTTTGGCCAAACAGCCCTTGACAGCTTACGTGTCTGACAGCCCCTACCGAGCACCTCGTATAAGTGTTGAGGCATTAGCCACAGATGTCAGCGTATTCGCAAACAAGGCCGCGACGTGGATCATGCAAACCGGGCGACCAGATCAGCCGTCAGATTCAATGAGATTACACCGAATGTGACCTGCTCAAGTAGGGTTCATCTGTCATGCATGTGTCCCGTCACAAGAGAGACATAGAATAATCAGTTAAATCAATAGATGGTGGTGGCTCATTGGACATGTGCTGAATAAACATGGGAATGACCCTCTCAACTCATACACAGAGGCAAGAGTCTCCAGGGTGTTCATTAGCCACTCGAGGCTATGATCCGGGCGAGTCGTTATTTTCTGTTTCTGTTTGTTTGGCCTTCTGGTGATGTGTGTGTGTGTGTGTGTGTGTGTGTGTGTGTGTGTGTGTGTGTGTGTGTGTGTGTGTGTGTGTGTGTGTGTGTGTGTGTGTGTGTGTGTGTGTGTGTGTGTGTGTGTGTGTGTGTGTGTGTGTGTGTGTGTGTGTGTGTGTGTGTGTGTGTGTGTGTGCACAATGCTTGAAATTTAATTTAGGTTGATGGGTGTAAATTCGAGGTACGGATGTCTTTGAATGCATGGTTGTGTGTGTGTGTATTTACACACTCTTCTATATATGTGGTTTTGTTGAGGCTGCTGTTTGCGTGAATGCTAAAAGAATATAAGTAATACAAATCTTCATTAGGCTTGTCTAGCACCATGGATATTGATAATTAAAAAAATACACAGGTGATATTGCATCAAACTCATTCAGTCTCAGACTCCAAAGCAAAAATAATTATGTTACCCGGCCAGAATACTTAAAACAGGGCTTCAGAGTGCGACCAACAACCAAAAATGTGCCTGTGACTGTTGTGAGCGCACCCACCGACATTTTGTCTCTGTCGCTCAACCACACAATACTACGCAAACATTACCCCAATCTCATACCAACATATGTAAACATGATCCCTGACAGGATTGTATAAGAACCTGGCCTCGGCACTTTTTCGCACAGTTGTACTTCGAGCATTAACACGTCGTTATCCCTCATTATTAATCCGGGACAGGACATGTGGACCCAACATCTTTGGTGGAAATGGCCTCATTTGACCCAAAAATATTGCCCGAAAACTATAGTTTACATATTGTATTAAGATATGACAATTGTGTATTGGAACTGAAAAAAAAAAACGTTTAAATTGTTAAATCTTGTGCCTTGCACCTAGTTAAATTAGGCGTACCAGTGCAACCAATGTATTACGTTAGTCTGGGGCCCAGTCATAGCCGCCCCGGTTGTTGCTAATTCTAGCTAACTCTAATAAAATGATTTCACTGTGCAAAGCCACCTGCACAAGACAGATCAGTCTGCTTGCTGTTTATTTGTGAATTTATTTTCCTTTTGTAATGACTCACCTTTCTAATAAAGTAGCAGGGCCTACTGCCAAGGTGTTGCCCAACATCTGGTTTCAATGGAAAGTCCAAAGCCCCTCATTCACAAAAGCTGCAGGAGACCAGGTTCACAAGGCGCTGTAAATAGTAACTGTTAATTTGTACATCATAAGCTCTTTTCCATAAACATGAGCAATGAAAGCGTGTTAAAAATACCTGGCGTTTAGCTTATTGCTGTAGAGGCTGAATATACGCAGTGCCTCCTTTTAGCTAGTGCCAGGTTTTAGCATTGCAATTAGCTTAGCCAGCTGGAGGTACACATGGCTCGCCCGCGAAACACCGTCAACAAAACACCACAGGTAGTTTTGTACTGATATAGAAAAATAGTACTGTGATGCTTTATGGGGTGTGATAGTAATTATGTCAGGCATGGGGGATTCATTGTGCATGTTGTTTGATTAGCAAAGAAGTTAGCATAGCATTAGCACTCAAAAATGATTTTTAGTCCCTGTGACATCAGATGCTTTGGATACCTGCTTCCACCTGATGACTTTTGTAACCACGCCAACATCCGGCCTCCAGTAGGAGTCCTGGTTATCCTGGATTTGCTTTCATGGAGCATTTCTGTACAGTTCGTTCCAGCATTTACTCTGCATCAAGTCTTTGAGAAGTGTCTCCTCACTTCAGGTAGTCTGTTCATGTCTCAGTGATTTTTTTTTCTTCCTCTCTGAGCCCCTGTGTGTTTTCTTCTTCATCAACCTAACTTTTCCTTGCATATGCGAAGGAGCCAACGACAGCTTGACTGGCATGCTGTCAGACAGGCGATGCCTTTCCAACGGTGGAGCATCAGCCCTTTCCCTGTGAGCTTGTATATGTGTGTGTGTGTGTGTGTGTGTGTGTGTGTGTGTGTGTGTGTGTGTGTAGAAAAGTGGGGGGTATTGTCAGGACGTGACCGGCACACTTTGCATGTTCTTCTCGAGACAGGTGCTCCTGGGCGAGCACTGGTGCATGACAGTTGCCTTTCATCGCTGTCTTCTCTACACTTAACCCCTGACCAGCCCTCCCTCCTTCCTCTCCTTCCTCATCCTCTCCTCCTCCCACCTCTTTCCTCCACGTCTGACCTCTTCTACACGGCGCTTCCCTCGGCCGTCCTGAGTGATGGACTTGCGAGGGGGCTGGTGGGGCGCGGGTTGCGGGTTGCGCTTCGTATGTGGTGGTGTGGCGCGGCAGGCTTGTCACAAGCCTAACGCTGTCAGGCCGCGGGAAAAAAACCCAGCCGTCCAGACTGAACTGCACAAACGCGCACACTCACAACACTCACACCCAACGCACACTCAACACCCTCACCACAACTTTTTGTTCAACAGTCCGTAATTCCATCCACCGGCGCTGTCAAGCACTTGATCAAACGTGCATAAAGGAAAAGAGCCCCATGGCTGAGTCCCGCGTCTCCTCTCTTCCTATCATAATGTAGGCAGATTTTCCCTCCTCTGCCTGTTTCTGCAGCGCTGTTTATTCAGATGAGCCTGACTGGAGGGCAGCGGGTCACATCCACTTGCCTGGCTAAAACGGTCCTGAATTGAGGGTTGTCTCCAGTGAAATGGAGAGAGAAAAAACACAAGGAGGGGTTAGGAAGGGCTGCTGAGCGGTCATGTCAGGGCTGTTTGCGGGGCTATTTGTGTGTATTTGTGTGTATATGTGTGTGTGTGTGTGTGTGTGTGTGTGTGTGTGTGTGTGTCAGCGGTCGGGGTGAGGGAGTTTGAGGGTTCAGTTGTCAACCCCTGTGTCATGCTTGCCCTGGCCCTGTTATGTAGAGGGCATCCACTGTCATTTGTTTGCAGGACTGTTTGAAGTGGAGTGTGCCACAGAAGCATAAAAAGCAGCGAGCACACTGTGAGCTCTCAGATGCCGCGAAGTATCACACAATCACTTAAAAGTACAAACTCGTACTCTCTGCAGGAACTAATCCCCGAATAATTTTACACCCCAAAGTTTGGAGATTTGTTTTAAGGGGTTGGCTGTTTAATCTCCTTCGCACTTTTGTTTATTCGAGATGGAGAATGATCCAGATGTTTTTATATGGGGCGTACTTACTTTTATGTTGTTTTCCCTTTTTATTCTTTGAGCTTCACCATGTTAAATGAAGTAGGTGGATTAAAGTCATGCTTGAAGCCAACTTTGGGGAAGACGTAAACTAGTTAAGCTAACAGTCATTCTGTACTTCCAAGTTATTTGAAGTTTATCCCTGTGTGTGTGTGTGTGTGTGTGTGTATCGGCGTTTGTCAGTGTAGGTGTATGTGTGTGTTTCATCTGACGTACATCTCCCACATTCTCTCCACTTTGGAAAAACAGCGATGGTTAAGACTCCTTAAACTTGTTGTTGGAGTGTCAGCGAAGACACGAGCGCGGCGAACACCATGAGCTTAATCCCAACAACAGCCCGTCTGCCGTACCGTACGCCCGCTATCCGCCAGCGAGAGTGGACCCCTTCCTCGCAGCCATTGTCGTGTATATATAGGGAGCATTGTCACGTATGAGATGGACTCATGTAAATGTGGTGACAGGCTACTGTCTCGGGCTGATTGACAGCACAGAGGGATTGGGCTAATCTGAGTGACTGATTCGAGGCACGCGGCGGCTCGGCTGTCCCCATAACTCCTGAGAAATAGACAGCGTCGGCGGAGTTATCTGTGTTTGTAAGTCCTTCTGCTGCACTGGGATGACAATAGGGATTAGTGCCAAGGTTCTTTAAACTGTTTTTTTATTTTTTTATTTTTTTGGGGAGGGGGGGGCTCTTATCGGTGTCTCGGCAGGATGCTGCCGCAGCCAGTTTTCCTTGACTGTCAATTAAAGAGGGGATCATTAACTTCAAGGGTATAAATGTTCTAACACTGGTATTACGTTGGGAAGCTAAGTCGCTGACAGATGTTCCAACTTTAATTCTCCACTTGTTTTTTTGTCCTTTAATTAATTTATGTATCACTATTCGGGTTTTAAATATTTTTCCCCCCTGTCTGCTCTTTGTTAGCCTGTAATCTCCGTTACCATGGTAGTCGCAAAGACGATTGGGCCTTGTCACTCGCCTGTGTTTCTTATGAGGTTCAATCGGCTAATGTATTCAATATCGTCCCAAAACTGAAAGGTAAACAGGATCTAATGGCGCGAGTATTCCTGCACCGCCTCAGTGCAGCCTGGAGGCGCCGGGCGGGAGGAGAACAGCGAGTCTGCCTCTAGTTTCCCCTGGCTTTTTGCAGGAGGACCCAACTACTCAGAACGGTGCTTGATAAAAACAAAACGAGCGCAGTTTGTACCTCTGTACATTTTATTTTGGTGGGGGGAGGAGGTAAACAAAAGTAGTGTACTACTTTGGGGTTTTCGTCTTTCGGAAGCTTTGTTGGCGGTTGTGAAGCACGAGTGTGACAGCTGCGGTTGAGATTTCCTCAGAGCGGAAGCGCAGACATAGACGGGATAGAGAAAGGTGTGTGCTTAAGGTAGCCACATCGGGAAAGAAAGGAAACAAGAGGAGGAGACACGTTAAGGGGAGTGGGAGAGAGAGAGAGAGAGATAGGGCGACGGAGACTGCTAATGGGCAAACTCTCTTCATCCACTGCCACCGCCGTCACCAGCACCACCCTGTTCTCTGGTGACAGCTCTCTTCCTTTGTTCTCCCCCCCCTCGGCCCACTCTCTGCTGGGGATTGGTGACAAGTTTTCGCAGGCTGATCAAACGCTGCAGTGACACCTGATTAGGATATAGTGCGTGTTTACAGCCGTGCATGGCGAGGACCCCCCCCACCCTCCTTCTCAGACAACAAGGGAGACTTCACCTTGACTAATTAAATGTGCACCTGCAATGCCAGCTGTGACAGCCACTGGAGGGCTGCATTTATTTATGTCACTCCATACATACAGTATACTTCCTGTGACGTTCATGCAGGCTGAGTTTGCAGTGGCTCCTCTGTTTACCCGCAGTGTTGGGCTTTACATCCCTGTGTGTGTGTGTTATATCATGGCTTTCAAAATTGGTTCTGACTGATAACTAAAGAAAATGTTTTCACTTGCATATTTTGTTGGCTTTATTTGAACATATATGAATTCAAATTAGATTTACAGCTATTTTTGCTTGAACATGGCTCCATTTTAAAGTGTAAGAATTACAAGCATAGATCACTTGGTGGATAGCAGGCGGCACGTCTTGCCATATCGAATGACTTTGCATGATTATGGCTTTGAGATGGAAAATATATAATCAGCTTCATGTAGTATTGAGGGGAGTTTAGTGGTAGCCAGTTCACGGTCAGTTCTGCCTGCCAACCAAAACAAATGGAATTCTGTGTTATCGCTTTTAAGTCTCTGAGATCTAATTTAAAAAAGGTTTTGAACCCATGTTTAAAATGATGTGATTTGTTCCTATCCTCGCTCAATGTGTGTGCGTTTAATCACGTATTAATGTGCGTGTACATATGCGTGCTTGTACATGATCTGCCTCTCAGAGCGTGTGTGTGTGTGTGTGTGTGTGTGTGTGTATCTATCTAAATCAGTGTTGGGAGTGTAAAAGGCCACAGCTGAAGTGAGCAGGACATCAGTCACCCAGTAGCAGGAGACAGGGCCTGGTAATTTGTGGCCATCTCCCCGTTTCTCTCTCACGCTCCCTTTCTCTCTGTCTGCCTCCTCCCTCCCCACTTTCCTTCCTCCCCCAGCCTCTCAAATTGACCAGGCTCGACTGCTGGTCATGCTGTATTACATGGGTTAGATGAAGTAATTATTTCTAGGCCACTGACTACAAGCAAGATTAATAGTTTTTGAAACGGCCATAATGGAGGGCTGACCCGCCGTGACATAAGCATTATTTCAAGCTCACCTCCACTCTCATCCCTCTCACCTCTGGGCACTGGCAGAGTGTGATTTATACCCGGGTTAATGAGGGGAGGGGACCTAAGGAGCCCGGGTCCACCAGCATACCAGTACAGTGTTACGGGCCCAGCTCCCCCAGCTGAACAGACAGAGGGGTCACTCGAGGAAGGACCTAGATTTTGCTTGATTGAGTTTTGGAACAAAAAGATGTAAAGTGATTAAAAAAAAACGACATCATTTCTTAATATCATCGTCTTACTGTATGTTGTAATTTGATACGGTTCAGACTGGGTTGTAGCTCGCTGACATGTCCTTGAAACAATAATACAATATGCTACTGATATCAGATCCCGCCGTCCTGGGTCGCCTCATCTGTCCCCCCCCTCTCACCCCTGATGCTCTGGAGGCTTAAGGACCAGAGGAGCTGGGAAGCTGTCACTAGGTGGCACTTGGACATCATGTTATCAGATGCTCTCTCCCCCTTCACCCCACCCCAGCCCGCCCGCCCCCCGCCCTCCCTCCCTCCCTCCCTCTCTCCCGCTCCCTCCTTTCTTGCCCTCCCCTCACTTCCTCCCTTCCCTTCCGTGCTAAGTACACCTCAGATGTCAGGGTGTTTTATTTTTATTGGATGAGGGCAGTGTGTAATGCATTCACCTCCGTTCCTGCCAGCTGTTAAATGCCCCAGAACATGGTCTTGCCAGGCTCCGCCCCGTTAACCCCTCTGATTGGCTGTAATAATTAGCAGAAGTGAACAGTAACTATGGCGCCTAGCGAGGGTTTGGGACAGCTTGCGACTCCCTGATACGTACGTGACAGAATGGCCTCGTCCCGCCTGGGCTTTAGTGACTTGGGTCCGGCCCAACCTGGCCCTCGTCTCGTCCGTCTCCCCCCCGCTGACTCCGGTGCATGCGTGTGTTTTAAGCTTTAATATTAACCCTCAACTTAAACACATGCATGCAGTGTGGCACCAGCAATTACATTTTCAAATGGCTGGGTTTGTAAACCTCCAGGATGTTAATCTGTCACCATTCAAGCTACTGGGAAGAGTGAAAAGAGGATTAAGCTATTCAATTCCTGGTAGAATATTTCCCCTTTGTTCAGAATGAGTGAAGGAAAAATAAATAAATAAATGAAGTGGCTTCTCAAGCAAGACAAGTGCCGTCTGCTATACTTCAGGATTTGGCTAATGCCATTATAGCAAACTTATCTGCTTCAGGATTCCAGGAAGACGGGCTGACGGC
Source organism: Anoplopoma fimbria (assembly GCF_027596085.1). NCBI lineage: Eukaryota > Metazoa > Chordata > Actinopteri > Perciformes > Anoplopomatidae > Anoplopoma > Anoplopoma fimbria. The sequence continues at coordinate 10,234,894 of NC_072450.1, forward strand.
CGTGTAAACAGCCACAAATGATATTCGGCCCTTAATTCAATATTAATCTGAGGTCACATCATAATGCCAGTTTATCTGGGTCAAAGACTACATGAGACAGAATTAGACCTGTCCTAGATGTTCGGTCCACATCTGTTTTTGTGCAATATGTTTTTTCTAGTGGCTTAGGTCATTGTCAGCATTTGTACTTAGGCCGCGGCTCAAGCTTGTTAATAATACCATATTCAGAGATCAGTTCCAACAAATAGGTCCCAACAAATGATTCAATAGCCTGTGTGCCTAGTTAGAAAAATATGATGTAGTTTAAAAGTAGAACACCAAGTCACATTTTAGGAAATATTTTAGGCGATAGGAAATATTGAAGCAGACAGGATCCTCTCTGTTTTTGATATATTGTATGATCTGCTATTTTTTCTTCTTCACTCTACGTATTGTGCGTGAATGTGACACACAGCTGTTGGTGGTTAAATGTCCTTGGAAGTGTTTTGTCAAGCGACATACTTTATCAAATCTTGTGTTTAGCATAAGGTTATAATATACCACATGATAATTGTCACAGCTGTCAGCCAATCCGCCACAGTACCCCCGTCTCAGCCCCTCGTTTTACCCTTGACTCCCCGGCCCCTCCGGTCGGATTGCACATCATCTTTATCCCAGATGAAGTACCAGACTCTGCAGTGTCAGAAGATGATCTAATATGGAGCCGAGAGGACACAGAGCCGGGAAATCATCGTCATTTGAAGAGGTTGCCTGTCACATGATGGGCTTGATCAACCCGTGCCGCGGTACACAGAGCCGGGTCTTTGCGCAGTCTAACAGTGGTACCGGATTAGAGACACAAGCCACTTCCACTGTGATCAGTCACTCACACGAGGAGACACGAGGCAGGACTGAAATCCTCCTTGCACACTTCATCCACGTCATGTACAGGCTTCTTCGTCAAGCCTACTGTATGGAAATGAGGAACACTGCTGTTGACAATGTACATGTCGGTTTTTTTTAAAGGCCATTTTTCATGCTTTATTCTTTTGTGGTGCATCATAGCAGCAATACAGCTACTGACTTACTATGAGACACCAGGCTGTGTTGGTCCATAGCTGCCTGACCTGCCTGAATGCCACTGATCTGTGACATGTTGAGACAATGACAGTGTGTGTGAAGAGCCTGGCTGTACACCCCTCAGACACTGTGTACGGCTAAGTGCTATTGAATTGTTTATTGTCACAAATCACAAACCTTTCAATGACTAGGTGCGACTACCGCACACCCCACCCACGCGTTCATCCATCCAGCTGCTCTGCCCTGAGCGATGCGCCGGTCCGCTGGGCCCTGAGGAGCGTAACGTCAGCCCTCCGGAGCCGGGGATTTTAAACGCTCCACCTGCTTATCGATCTCTTCTGCCCCGCTGAGCCGGCCAAGACGGGCCAGCAGAGAGAGAGAGAGAGAGAGAGAGAGAGAGAGAGGCGAGATGCGGATTGGAAGGGGGCAATCTGGTGGCCTCGGTCCTCTGATACTCAGGTCTGTCCTTGACACCGCCTGTGGGACAGGCCTGGAGGACGCCTCTTGTCCTCCCTGTAAGCTCTGCATCCAGCTCCTACAGCTAGCCGGCCCTCCCCCCCCCTGGGCCGAACTGCACTTTACACAGCCATATTGATTTTTTTTGGAAGGGGCAGGAAAAGTGTGGCTGGGTTGGTGAGAGCGAGCGAGAGAGGGAGGGAGGGAGGGAGGGGGAGAAATGGAGGAATTGAGGGAGCTTTCTAAAGCACTGACTTCTCCTTGACTGCACCTCGAGATGCGACAACCCTGTTAGAACAACTCAGTGGCCCTGGCGCCATGCTGGAAACTGCTAATCACAGTCCTTCAATCAACGCTCTCCTTCTCCTTTTTTTTCCCCCCACCTCCATTTTCTCTCCCTCCCTCATTTTTCTCACTCTTTCCCCTGACTTGCGCCGTGCTGAACCGGGACCCCGCCTGAATACCAAGGGGCTGCGTCTGCATTAAAACGGGCCATTCCACATGGAAAACAGCTGACCTCGTGAGAGCATGTTGTAATTTGAAGGTGAAAACTAAAAAGCTTTCTCCCGATCGACATAATCTTAATGGAAACATTACGGCCCGGTCGCAAACTAACAATTAAGCAGCAAAATGGCAAATGGCCCTTGCATGTCGGTCATCGTAGCCGAGAGCTCACACTGCTCTTGTGACAAAAAAAAAGTCTGCTAGTTTGAATCCTGCACTGGGTGTTTAGCTCAGGATGCCCTTGAACAAGATGTTGTTCAAAACTTTTTTTATTGTCCACCAGAAACTTTTAGATGTACCGGGTCGCTCCTGTGTGTGTGTGAAATTGTGAAAGTATGTGAGAGTGAAGCCGCTAGTATGTTTCTGATAAAGAGCATGCTCAGTCAATCTTTCCCGGATAAATAAAAAAGGTTATGCAAGGCATACATCGACAGATCTCCTAAATCGCCCTTTCTCTCTTTCTCCTCTCCTCCTCTCGTCTTCTCTCCAGATTTGACACTTGCTAAAGGTCACTGAAACATCTTTTTTTTCCCCCTTTGAGGTGTAGATAAGTGTGAAATAGATGTTGACACCACAGACACATTGAAAAGCACTTAAAAAGAGTGGCCATGTGCCAACCGGTCTGTGTCTGGCTTTGTGCATTTGTAAATACTTTTGAATGATTGATCTGGAAACCTGGGTCTCTCTGTAAGCCTGTCAGGTGCAGTGAGAGAGATCAAAAAAACAGATGAGGTCCAATACCCTTTTTTTTTTTTCTTTCTTTCTTCATCCCTTCCTCTCTCACACGCATGCACACATACTCTCCACCTGACAGAATTACGTGCACCCTGGGATGACTGGAGGAGAGGCTTTAAGTAAGTGTGCGTGTGAGAAAGTGCACACATGCCTCACAAAGAGGGGAATCTGACAGGGCGTTTGATGTTTAGTTAAAAATGGCACATCGGATGTGTGTGTTAGTGTACCTTATCTGACACGTGTGACATTTTTTTGCAAATGTGACCGGGTGCCAATAAAAGGTTGTGTGTACGTGTGTGTGTGTGTGTGTGTGTGTGTGTGAGAATGTAATTAATGACTGGCAGTGGTCCCCCACAGCTCTGGTAATGTGCTCGGATCAGTGTTATAAACAGGGCGTGAAAGGTCTGCCCAGCGCCAGCCCTTTAAATGACTGGCCTCTTGTTCAGGTAGATGGATGGAAATGTTCTAATATTAATGATTGCGTCCCCCGCCGACCTGTCGCGAGGTGAAATGAGCAACGCAGCCTTCAGCCTCCAACAACAATTAACAGGCCTGTCTGCAATTTGTCATCACGTACTCCACCTGTGGACCCCCACCGAACACACGCTGAACATGTCTCTCAATATATATACAGAATGTCCATTACCTTGATTTGAAAAAAAATATATGCAGAGATTAATGGCATAGCATTCATCCGCAGATATTTCTTGGGCATTTTTTTTTCTTTCCTTTTCCTGTTTCTTATTTGAAATGAAAAAGCAAAACAAAACAAGTTTCTGAATTTGATTAAATTAATATGACCCATTCTGCAATTTGTGTCCGTACGAAAAACATGCTGAGGATTATGTTCTTAATATGACACATAAACATCTGATCCGTTTTTATTTTCCATGAGCTTGGATGGACGACCTTGCATTAAACGTGATCTGTGAGGCTAGACCTACACGCCAAATTGAATCTGTAAATACATCTCCGGATAATACAGATTATCCAGGAAAAAAATTGACAACAATCAACAGGAAAGTAGCTGAAAGCCAACGGTGTTTGGATGTTTCTGCCAACATCCTCAGGATTGACCTCATTCATATTCATGTGCTGGTCCTGAGCGTGCGGAGACTCAGGTTTACACATTACCGATGCCCCGGCTCTGAGGTCAACTCCCACACATTCCAGTTAGCCATTGACCAGTCTGCCCAGTTAGACATCACACTGAGTCACCAACTTCTAGTTGCTATTCTTAAAATAAATGAATGCCACAAGTGGCTGTATAAAATGTCAGAAGTAAGAAATGGTTAATTTTTTACCTGAAGGCAAAAAATCTGTGAAAATAGTTAAAAAAGGTAATTTATGACATTCTAACTAGTGCTGTTTTTCTGTTCGTTTATTAGTAGAATGGACACATTTGTTAGATGCATATAAAGAAAAAAATTGAGTGATAAAACTCTGCGAAAGTGGAACCTCTCTCTGCTAGTGCGGTCGTGTATGCGTGCGAGTCTGTAAGTATTTGTGTGTGGTGGCACCTAGGTGCTGTGGTATCACACCATAGTTTGAGTTAGTGGCATACCCCGAAGATGAGGTAGACGAACTGTAGAACTAAAGCGACCTTTATGGAACAAACTTGACTGCCGGTTGTGTTTTCGTGAATTGCTCCCTATGTGTGTTTTCCTCGGTTCTTTTCTAAGATCAAAGCAGAATTCAAAGCTCCTGAAGCGTTTCTATGCATCACCCATGGCAAACACAAATGTTCTGATTTTGGTTGCTCTTCTTTACGCCCTGTGACGCTTCACACGAGCTCCCGACATTCTGCGATCCGGTGCCAAATGAAGCGGGGCGGAAGCGCCTTTTGATGTAGGCGCATAGTCCTGTCTGTCGGAGTCTGAAGTTTTACAGCCGACTTGTCAGAACTGTTGATTCACCATCACTTTTGCAGAAGAGGACCAGTTCTGAAATGGGTGTCACACAAGTACCAATGGCTTGCTGTTCCAACACGGCGCTCTATTACACAGTGGAGTGCAAGAGTTTTCCGTCTGTCTTCACTCTGTGGCACCTGCATCGAATAGAGAGTGCTGCCCTCCTTTGGTTGGAGGTCTTGAAGAAAGTATGGCATACCTCTCACCTAACATACCAATTAAAATATAGATATCAGCCAAGATGGAAAGAAGAATTTCTGTCATACTGAACATGGATAACCAAAAAGTGTACACTGGAAAGCACAAGAAGTCCTTTTACACGGGGTGACTGACTACTTGTCAAGCCATCTTTATGGCTTACTCTACATTGTAGCTTTTCATCTACAGTTTATGATGCATCAGCCAGGTATAAACAATCATGAGTCCAGTGGGACTCGTGTGTCCTCCTTAAGCAGTCGTATCACACACACTGCGTTCCAGTACACCCTCTGGGGCAGACACAAGTTAGACTGGGAGTGTTTTTTTTATCCCCGCAGCGGCAGAGTTATCTTGCTTTTTTAAATTTTTTTAGCTATTGATGCTAAGCACTGGACATTAATCTACTCTGCGATGGAACGCTTTGAAGAAAGTGTCCGTTGAAGTGTCACAAATGGGAAATAAATGAAATTAATAAATATATGGTACACAGTTTGATATCTCTTATAGGCCAAGATCAAAGCAAACCAATTGAGTTCTATTCTACCTAATATGTTTTTCTGTGATAAACAGTCCGGCTGAGGGATATAATCCCATCAAGCAAGAGAAAGATTAAAAAAAGCATCAGATATATCACTCAGCGCAGACGGTCGGCACGGCGGTGTTATTATGGGATTGGTAATCTCATTTCTTGGGTCTGAGTGGGAACGCAGACCTTTTTTTTAGCCTTGTGGTTTTTCCTTCTAGAATCAGGTACAGAGACAGAGACGGGAAGACAGACACAGCGGCCTTCTGATACTGAGAGAGTCCATCTGCTTCAGAGGGCTCTGGTAACTTCTTGTCTTTCCTTTTTTTTTTTTCTGTGGAATTTCTGAGTAGCTTGATGTTTCCGACATGTGTGTGACGGCCTCGGTTGTGTGCGACTGGCGTTGAAGCATCATGCTCGCTACCCTGGCTGCGTGTTATTTTTTTGTATCTGTTGAAGCCTTAGACACACACGCACACACACACACACACACACACACACACACACACACACACACACACACACACACACACACACACACACACACACACACACACACACGTACATTATAAGGGAACATTTCGTGCTTGTGTAAACAGTAGTGGTGTGACCAAAGCAGACTGTAAGGATATTACTTAAAGCAGATGGATGCCAGGATATGGATATGTACAGGCTCACAGCAGCGCACGGATAAAAACACACACACACACACACACACACACACACACACACAACACACACACACACACACACACACACACACACACACACACACACACACACACACACAGATACACACAGACGCGCATACACAGACAACACTCGCCCAGAGCCTCACCTTGATATCTTGAGCTTCTGTCATGAGGTAGAATTTGACACCAATGAATGTGTGTCAGCTTGTCAATTTCTTCCAACAGCCTTTGAATGCAGTCTGGCCATGAATAGTGCATGTTGTTTTGTTTTTTAAGATTCCAACTGTCTCCAAGTCTGTTTTTGTTTGTTCCAGAATAACTTGGAAGGCCTGTACACTTGTGCATCCTTTAAGGAAACTTTCAGCAGGTGTTGTGTTGTTTAGCCTAAGGTAAAGACTCAGCCCTGAAGGTAAATTCACCAAACTGCTTCTGATCCGATTGCCCTCCCATTTTCTTCTGCCTCCGTTATTGGGGATCTGTTTTTACCTCCCACTTGTCTTTAATGCACATACTGCACCGCTTGCCCTCTTTTTGATCGTGCCCCCTTTTGAGTCAGGACACACATCTTTTTAATACCTGCACTTTAATGTTATTAACAGGACGTTTTATTTCACTCTTAAAGTTGGGACATGTTTTGGCAGCCGGTTCCCATATTCCCCCTGTAGTGTGCCACATGAGGTCTTTGGCATTATTAGGGCAGCAGAAATGTGAGACGCCTGTTGTAAATGTCTCGGAAATATACACAGGGTCGTCTCTCCATAAACCGTCACGACCGCGTGGTGGTTGATGCACAGGGCAATTAATGAGAAACTTTTAAAGATGTAAAAATACAGTGGCGTGTCGGTGACATTTCTCCTTCCCCCTTCTGCTGAGACACCATGCAGCGGCTGTGTGTGTGTGTGTGTGTGTGTGTGTGTGTGTGTGTGTGTGTGTGTGTGTGTGTGTGTGTGTGTGTGTGTGTGTGTGTGCACCTGTGGGGGGAATGAATATGAGGGTGTGAACCCACACATGCACACACATACAACGCCTTCACATACCTTCGCGCAAGCACATACGGAAGGCAGGCTGGGGAAATAGTTGTGAAATTTATTTGGGCATATAGTTTTTATGCCAGTTGCCATTGGATTTACAGGTCAGAATGGAATGCGTCCCAATGAAAAGTACTTTGATCCCTCCACCAGGTTGACGTTTTTATTGGGGGAGCTCTGTATGGCACAGGGCATCTTTTATAAGGTTGTGAGGAACCCCACGGCAGCCTTCACCAAATCATAAAAATGTGAGACGTCAATGAAAAGGAACAGGTTCCAGTGCTGCCTCAGACTGTTTTGAGAGCATCATTTGTTAGAACTAATGTATTAATTTGATCCCCAAATAACTGGTGTATCAGTATGTATGATATACTCCGGTATGTGATGCTATTGTACATTTCACAGTTTTTTTTTTCTAAAGAATATATTTATAGTGAGGCAAGGTACAATGGTTGGAAATAAATATATATATATATAACGTTAGCAAATGCTATGTTCCTGCAAGGAAAAGGCATTCTTGTATTCAAAGATTGTGTTTTCAGAACTTTAAATAAAGTGCCACAGTGGAAGTGGCAGTATAGACAGACTCTGACTTATGTAGGCCATACAGGCCCATAAGATATTTGTGTCTCACACACTCTTATATATTTCTTACAGTTTCTTTTGCCAGGAAGTAGTGTGAGAATTTTGTAATTTTAGTGTCCAATCACAGCACCTTGGTGGTAGAAGTTGGATGCTTTAAGGTATACGGTAATGAGAGTTTGCCCCTCTCGCCATCTCTGCAATTCCCCAAAAGTAATACACTTGTATTTTAATAGAGGTATTTGATAACTTAGACAGCAAAGGGAGTATTTAAAAAAGATGCACTATCTACATGCCAAAGGTTCCTGCTGCTACTAATCATCCTGTTTTACTGTGTATTGTTTCACAGAGGCAGAAGCTACTGCGGGAGTTGGGAGACCAGAAGATCCCCTTTCTGGGACCTGCAGATCGGGGCTATCAGCAACTGGTGAGCCTGCCACACATCTGTATAATGCTACTGACTCCAAGACCTCCACTTTAAAAAGCCTTCAGCAGCCTTTTGTCTTCTATACAGCACTGTATTGTGTGATAATTTGCTCAGGACTGGAGCAAGAAACATGTTCTCCAAATAAGATTGTAATTTCCTTTTGTTTGTTATGTTTCTGTATGTCATGATCATCCTGATAAGAATGTCTTGTGTTCCCAAGTGGGACTCCAGTTACTCCGGCCTGGTTCTGAGGAGATCCTGCTCGCTGCCCGCCGAGCTCCATGGTCGGGTGCAGGCGGCTCTGTTCACCCTGAGAAGGAAGGGCTGCCTCCTGAGGGATTTGGTCCGCATCCGCGAACGAGATGTATTCACCGCAGTCTCACGGACGCTGCTGGGCGAGCCGGGCCACACCTATCGCTATCTGGACACACGGCTCTTTGCCATCCCCTGGCACAGCGAGGACACTGAGGTCAAAGGACAGAACTGTTGTGACCCCGATTTGAGGGCTGCTTGCAAGGCATTGTGTGAGCTCAACACCTTCTTCTGCTCCGATGTGTCTGTGCAGAAGGAAGGAGACAGGCTTACACAATGTGCGAAGGAGGAGGCAGAGGCCAAACAGGGTGAAGAAGGGGATTCAGGGTCTAAACACAGTGAAGACTCCAAGAATAGTGAAGGAGGGGACTCAGAGTCCCGACAAAGTGAGGAGGGGGACACAGAGTCCAAGCACAGCGAGGAGTGGGACATTGAGTCCAAACACAGTGAAGAAGGATGCTCCGGGTCCAAACAAGAAGGAGAATGGGAGACGGAGTCCAAACACAGCAGTGAGGAGGGAGAGTCCTCCCAGGTCAAACCAAGTGAATTGGTTTTTGCAGCCGGATCGGAGCAGAGTGAAGGAAAATTCCCGGGCTGGGTGCCTAAGACCATCACTGGCCCAGTGACTAAACCTACGGGACCGGGGGCCCAGGAGAAACCTGCGGGAAACCTCAAGCACAGCTTATCAGATCACCACATTAAGGACAGGGAGGAGCAGGCAAGCGGGCAGGGGTGTTCCCAGCCGAGTCCTCCACCGGCATGCACCGGTCCGGCCAAGTTCAATGTCACCTTACTCAACTACATGGACCCAGCAGCCATGAGCCAGCTCAAAGAGGAGCCTTACTATGGCATGGGGAAAATGGCGGTCGGGTGGCACCACGATGAGAACCTCATCAATCATTCTCCGGTGGCTGTTTACAGCTATAGCTGTCACGATGACAAAGGTAAGGGTGAAAGCTAAAATAGCTTAAAAGTGTGCTAATTAGACAACAATAGTTGAGATCCCAAGATTTAACACTTAGGCACTTAAATCCAAAGTGTGTCATGTGAGTCTTTGCCATGTCGTTTCTGTAATTAAGATTCCGTCTTCTCTTTCACTTCAATATCCCATCAACTTATCTCAGTTGCTTCATGGTGGATCAGATACAGCTAACCTTGTGTATTATGGCCCTACAGCAGCGCTGTAGCAGCTGTAGACATGGCCTCTGGTGAGGCAGCCATCAGATCCATCTACGCGATAGTGTCAGGGCATTATCAAATGTCATCACTGGCTTGCCGCTGACAGCCTTATCGCCGCCCGTGCGTCGGGAGATCACAGACATGTGGATCTGAGCTCTTAACATGCGCTCAATGGCGCAGTCTAACAAACAGGCCTTATCACACACGCCGCATCTCATCTAAATCATTTCCCCAAGAAATGATCGATGTGCAATTATCTGATACGGAATAATGAGCCGCGCTTTGATAAGTGGTCCTGGACTGTACTGTATGGATAATACGATGTCTCCTAATTATGGAATGTGCACCCTTTCAAGAGCTGATAGTGCGTGCTGATCGAGTTGATAGAGAATCTTAGCGAGGGAGGAACTTGGCTTTCTAGAGCATATGCAAAGCAACTATGGAAGACTGTACCACCATTAAAATGTCTCTGTAATTTGTAAGGAAATGACAGTATAAATGATACTCACTATACTTATGATTAATGAAGCTTTGGATTTAAAAAAAAAAAAATTCTGAAGTCCCTTGAACAGCCACTCCCTAGATCATTCCTTTCACCTTACAAAGGCTGGAAGAACATCAAAACATGCTTTCCTGTTGTGGAGGGAGATAAAGGTGCAGCTGTAGATCAGCGCACGTAGAGTACATGTACTGTGCCGTCAGCGGTGGGAGCTCTATACAGTCTGCATCTGGGTCTTGAAACAGTCATTTTACGATATCAAACAGGTAAGATGCCAATTGCTCTGACAACCCAACCCACTTTACAGCTGGGCTTTCTTCATTGGGGTTTTCTTAACCAGAAACACCTGCTGCAGCGGCCTGTTTCCATGATTTGTTCTAGGTCATTTCAACTCTGACCCTGTGAACACGAGCGTCAAACACCATGGCATAACACCTCGCAGTGCTCAGCAGCTGCGTCTTTTCTAGTCATGAATGACCCACAGCTCCAGACTTTAGAGAGGAGAGTCTGATGGAGCTATATCCCAGTTTCTGGCTCTGAGGACTCCCAGAACCAGGCTAATGAAATTGTTACCTTTGGGAACGTTGCACTTTTACAAAAAGGTCACGCTCCTTAAATTGTCCCTGAGAGAAAAAAAGAAACTCAGTACATTAGATATCTTAGATGCACAGTGATTTAGATGTTTTGCATGATACCTGCTTCCTTTGATAGGCTTTTTTCTCTGTGAGCAGCCTCACCTTGTTTTTCAGCCGGTGGAGTGTGCTGAGTGTTTTTCCCAGCTGCGCTGATCCAAAGGAATCTGCCACGACTGAACATTTTCCGGCACAGAGGATGATATTCCACCATTCCTGAGGCCTTGGGGAGTGCTGCCATTAGCTGGCTCTCAGAGCACAATGGCTGGAAATTAAGTTACTATTTATCCGTGCTGAGCAAAGGAAAAGGCAGCTGTGGGGCAGAGAGGCCCAGAAAGACTTTAGTATTGATTTTGCTGAAGGGTGTTGGCCAGCCGGGCCAAATCTTGTTTTCCTAGTATGCCGTGTAAGAATGGAAGGAGAGAGAAGAACAGGGGAGGCGGTTACAGCGAATGGGTTCAGAAACAGGAATATCATAGGATACCTGCTGTCCAATAACACAGTCTCACACACTCACTAAACAACATCAAGGGGCTTTTATCCAACTATTTCCTCTTGTGCAGCATAATGATGGCTTAAAGATCCGTTGCTAACAGCAAATATGATCACAGCAACACATATCATCTTCGCTCTGCTGTTAAGTGATTCTTACCTTTTAGAGACAAAGACTTACATCTTGCATCCCTTTTTCGTGTGGTATGGTTTCAATCGTTGCACACTCCTTACTATTTCATTATATTCATTCAGTTTGGCTACATTTAAGGCATTGTTACAGCGTTTTAGCACTGCATTTCCCAGACATCACTTGTATTTACAGATTGGGATTAATATTTAGTTAAATAGTTGTCATTATATAGAGATAAACCACATGCTTTCCCATGAAAATGTGAGGAATTGAAGCGTATCGCACTTTTACACTCAGTTTAAGTCACGCTGGGTGAAACTGTCAAACCCAAAAGCCTGAAATGTGAATATAAATGTAAAATGCAAATGTTACAGTGAGTTGGGCTGTGTGTGATTGACAGGTGAGAGCAGTGAGGGAGGCAGCAGCGAGAAGCCACGCTGGAGGATCGGGCTCAAGGTAGCCTGGGACATCCACACACCTGGCCTGACGCTGCCACTGGAGCCCGGAGACTGCTATTACATGAGAGGTACTTAATCTTCTCCTTAAACACAAACACACATGCACATGTAAACACGTTGCTCACACAGCTTTCACCGGTGGGTCTGACTTTGGAGGAAAGAAACACGTTTATTGCTTTTTGTTTGAGTGTTTCTTGTACTTTGTCCCAAATGACCCCTTCCAGCAGGATGCACTTCCCAGTCACGTTATATTCTCTTCCTTTAACCCTCTCCACAGGAGAAGTGGAGCTGAGATGTGTGTGTGGAGGGGTGGTTTTAAGGATCCATGAAATTGTGTGCATTAGAGAGGTTAGGAAAACCAAATGTTATTTTATGAAGTCCTGTGACCCGGTGCTGACTACGTCTCTATGGAGAGGACAGACAGTGAGCCACAGGGGTGTAAATCACAGCTAATGCTTTTGGCTGCAGCGGACACCTCCACACTCCTCTGTTCAGCCCTGTGGGCCCTTCAAAGCTTTCTCATATTTTGTGAGTGTGAGGACATTTGTCCACCTTGCAGCAGAAGCTGGCGAACAAGAAGTTAAGTTTTATCATTCTTAAACATTCTCTGCTCTCATACGTATTCAGGGATAGACCTACTTTACAGTCTTATCCTAATCTGCTCAACGAATTGCTATATTTTTTTGTTAAATCTGTGATTTGTTAATGTAATTCATATGCTAAAGAAAAACAAAATATACACTTCAACTGTTCAAATTGATCAATAGTACAGCCTGAACACCATATTCCTTAATTATATTTATCACGAAAATCTACGCAAATCTATTGCATATGCATTTTATTTCCCATCAGGACTTATAGTTATATACTGCTGCTGTCAGGCTGCACAACCAACTCTGCTCCCAGCAGACCACATGACACATGACAATAATAACATGACAATAAAAACCTGTGCAATACATTACACTGTGCAATAATAGTTAAAATAGTTTTTTCTGTCTGTAAATATAATATTTCAGTTATTGTTGATTTTCTACTGTTTTTTATTGCTTATTTATAATACTTGGTTTTTTTTATTTTCATTTTTTACTTTTATCTTGTCTTTCTTCTACTATGTCTCTTGTGTGCACTTTACTCTACGCTGCTGTAAGCCTGCAAATTTCCCCGCTGCGGGACTAATAAAGGATTATCTTATCTTATCTTATCTTATACCTTTATGATTATTTATTTAACCAATGTTTACATTAGAAAGCATAGTTATTATTTAATTTTTTTATACTTTCCCCCCAACTAGGATTGGTTAATGCTTCTTTATGGCATTCCCTCTTAATGCTTACAACAAACTCATTTTCTTTTATTTTCCTAATTTTTTATATTTTATTATCCAACCTGATAGGTGTGTGGTAATATACATATTTGACCTAGTTATTAGAGAGACTTTGTGATTAAAATATTTTTTTCTTACAGTAAATACCTACATCCATCTTGGGTACACTCACATGTGCTTTTTTATGAAGACACTGAACCCCTACCTGTGCACTCTGCACAAACATCATAAATACTCTGCTAAGATTTACAGCCGCTTTCAGCATAGAGCAGAACATGGAGTCAAGGCATGTGACTGACATGATCTACAGGCCTATATCAAACACATTTTTGGATGAGATGCGCTTTACTTTAAGAGTTTTTTGTGTTTTTCTTTGATGTTTTTGAATTTCATTTTAAGACTTTTTTAGCCCGAGATCCCACGAGACCCATTGTACAAATTCAAAACATATAACCAAACTACAAAACGTACGTTCACTCAAGAGGAGGTTTTGGTTAGTGAGATATGTACCTGTACTGTTAATTTATACAATATATACCCCATATTTCATCGAACAGCACAATGGTTTTTTTCCCCAAGTTAATTCAGCGTCTCCCCAGGTAGGGCGTGATATGTGAAACCGTGCAAGTAATTTATGGTCCAAAAGCAGAACCTGAACCAAAACATGGAGAGAACCGGTTCCTTTTTTATTGCACAGACATAGCGATCATAGGTGCACCAACACATGGACTGTCCAGATGCTGTACAGCTAGCTTACCTGGTGCCTATCAAGGTTTACAACAGCAAATGCATACTACAAATGCTTTATTATAAGTAACTGCATTCTGGATTAATCAGCAAGACTACAGCAGGTGAGAAACTGCTGTTTTGTTAGCATCAGGAAATAGTTTAAATTCCAAACATGTTACACAGGAAGCTGCTTTACTTGTATTTATCTTGTCTCAATCTACTATCTACTTTATCTACATTATGTTTTATGTGTTTGGCCAATCTGAATCTTTTAGCAATCAAGGAATAGGAAGGTTTTTAATGGATTCCTTAAATTGAGTCTTTGAAGCTGCTATGTTTTCATCTGAGAGCAGCAATGTCTGTACCTAATATTCAGCCTGACAGGGCTTGAAGCCGACCTCCTTTAGCCGGATAAGATTTACAATAGAACAGTCAGTTTCAGGCCAGCCATGATAATAGAGTGATGGGCTGTTGTGCAGACCATTCTAATGGGACTTGACTGTCGCGGATCAGTGGGGATTTATGCTCCACTTGGTGAGTACGCCCTTGAGAGGCCAACTGCTGCACAACGATAGCAGCTCACACACAGTCCTTGGCTGTCTGACGCTTTGTCGGTCCACCTGAATTAAATACTTGGCACGATGCACGAACATATGCACGCACCTATAAATTTGCACAAATACACACACAGTCCTCTGCTTATTGGAGGAAGGATAACCCCCTCCTCCCCCTGTTCCTTTTTTCAAACGCACATACGTAAACTCAAGACAGAGCTGCCACCGCTAAACCATGTGCCAATATATTGTACCAGTCTTTTAGTGACATACACCATATGATAGATAGTTAGCGGTGTTAAAAGAAAACTACAACGTTGTATAACCGCAGACACCATAATGTCTTTTCAGCACCATTTGTCGCCTGCTGGCCCCTTTGAACTGCTAATGTCTGAGCCGCTGGAGGCAAATTGAATCACCATCATTTCCACCCAAATGGAATTTCGGTGGTTAAAAAAGAACAATGCAAGTCTTGACACCGGGCCTGTTCAATAATCAGATTTCCTGCTCCCAATGCACAGGGGGACTGGAGAAAAGAGTTGACCCAATATATTTAAAAGCCTGCTTCCTGGAAAAGGAGGACAAGTGGCAGCAGGCGCAGGGGTTGAAAGAAAGATAAATATTTATTACAGTTATCGAGTTTGCCTCTACTCCCTCCTGAACCCACTGACGCATCAGACACGCCAAGAAAAGAGCAGATTGATGGAGATAATTTGTTATTGGATATAAACAGTTTTAAAGACGCAGAGTAATTCTGCCCAGAGACCTAATCCCTCACAATCTCATCAGGGTGAAGAAAACACCGGCAAGTTGTTTTGTTTGTCACCATCTTTTTTTTTTTCTCTCCCACCAAACAATAATATCTTCCTCTCAAAGCATTTGGCTGTTTGACTTTCAAATCACAGGCATTAGCCAGTGTACTCTTGCTCAAGGCGGGTGTAAATATGCACATGTGCTGTGAATGACAGCTCTGTCATGGCTAAATTAATTATTGGTATGAGGCAAATAATGGCAGAGCTGAGAAACATCTATACACACAAAGAAACACATGGAGGGATACACAGGAAACAGCAGTAAGGCCTCTTTGTAAAGCTTCTGTGATATTGGACAAATGTTTGTTGGTATGGCTCTTCCATCTTGACAGATTGAGCACGATCTGGTTTTGTTTGGTAATTAAAAATGATATTACAATGCTGCTCATTCTATTTGATTCGCTGCTGGACCAAGCGCAATCTGTCTGAGCGTACAAGATGATTTAGTTGTCATGTTCCTTCGTGTCCTGCTCTTCATCTGTTTTTCTGTTGTAATCAGTTCTTTTCTTTTCATTATAATTAATTAAAAACACACAATCAAAAAAAGGAAATCTCAACTCTTATTTTATTCTTCTGGGCTTTTGCGCTCCACAATGTTTTATTAAATTCTTATTGCGGTCTGTTTACTCCTCTGCTCTGTTGATGATTGTTGGTGGTATCGTCGGCATACTCTGAAATATGTCTCTTCCCTGTTTTCATCAGATGACCTGAACAGTACCCACCAGCACTGTGTCCTGGCTGGAGAGAATGCACGCTTCAGCTCCACACACAGAGTGGCCGAGGTGAGAAGGCAATAAGCCTAAAAGGGAAAAATGCAGTGTTTTGAATTTGTTGTGGAAATGCTGAATAACGAGCCAACAGTCCTCTTTGATTTCAGTACGGGCTGCTGCTTGTACTAAGACGCTATATAAGGGAAAGACTGCACATAATTAAAAACTTCAACACTGTGTCTGGTCATTTTTTTTTTTAACTAATTAAATAATACTGTTTTCAGTATAATCGAAGGATTCTATGTGCTTTATTGGGTGAAAAAAAGAAATGTGAAGATGTATGAAAGCTTAAAATAGATTAAACTTTGTCCTAAACATCCACTAACACCATTAACTGAGAAATAACATATAACAGTATATATCATATGTTGAATTGAATAGACTATGTATGCATGTTCAAAAACAAACATACATACTCTAAAAATGTGTTAAACTTAAGCTTACATTTTCTATCATATTTTGATTGACAGGGCCTAGCTAATCCCTGCATGGCAGTTATTTGTCTAACACTGGGTTTGTCCCTCTCCTACCAGTGTTCCAGTGGGACCCTGACCTACATCCAGTCACGGTGTCAAGAGGCCCTGTCCAACCTGCACACTGACCCAGAGACAGGCTCCCACAGCCTGCTGGCCCTGCTGCCGACAACGCTACAGCACTGTGAGGAGATTCACAATGAGGTGGGGACAGGGTGTGTGTTCACATGCACATCCCCATGTGTGTTTATCTGTCTGTTTTGCATGATTGCACACACACATGTCTGGGATGTTTGCATAATCTCAACTGTTAACGTTTATTTGTATTGCGACTTTTGAGTTTGTATAGGTGTTCATTTGTAACTTGTGTAAACCTGTTGTTGCCCTTATTACTACTTTTGCAGTGGGCCTGATTCAAACAGCATTTGAAAATATTTTCGATAAGTTTAGCCTGCTTGGAGTACCAGATGAGTGAGGCTTGCCACATTGGACAACAGAACATGTGCCAATAAAGTTTAGACAATAGCATGCCAGTCTTTGAAAGTTTTAATAATTTATTTTCTGTGAAACCGCCTGATGGTATCTGAATTCTTCTGATGCTGTAGTCCTCGATCATCTGGTACTCCAAGGAGGTTAAAGATAGCTAACAACCATCTGCAAACATGACTGGATTCTATCGGGACAGGATCCAACGGAAGAGGGGAAAGATATTAGAAAATTATCATGGAATATAGAGAATTTAGGCATCTTAATACAATGTATAAATAACTTATTTGAACAAACATTTGTGCTTCTGTAGAATAATCTTCTTGACAAACCACACAGCATTTCAACAAATACACTAACAACATTTTGTTAATTGAAACTGTGCATAGAATGCGGTAAATTATAGTCAAAGGAATTGATCGGCACTAAAATCCAGATACTATTTAATCCTGGTTTGAACAGCACTTTCCATATCCTCTGCATTATGGGACTTACAGACCATAAGGGCAGTCCACTGAAAGCAGGTTAAAACACTGTAGGCGGCAAAATGGGAGCTTGCCAGCTTTCTACCTTCTTACCTGATGAGTTCTTCTCAGGGAAAAGCCTCCAATATGAAATCCAGGTTGTTGTAATTTGTCCTGGGATGGTGATGGATCGGGAGGCAATAGCCTCTCCATATGTTATCTTAAGATGGAGTCATGCCCTGCTCCCCTCGCTTACCTCTTTTTACACAGAAGGATTGATGCTGGCTTGGGGTATGAAGGGGATAGAGCGAGGTCAAAAAAAAAAGAAGAACGCGAAGGGCCGCCTGCGGAGCCACTAGCACCTCGTGCTAGCTTGCCGCAGGCCAACAGTTAATATAGCACTTCACCTCTCCCCCCCTTTTAACACCCCTGGGCTCAAAGCGTACATCCTAGCCGACGCTAGCACCCAGGCTCCTCAGCGGGACGCCATGACAGATGAGTCTGACGTAAGGTTGTTTAAAGGTTGTAGACAATATTAATTATTCAGCGCTGCCAAACAATAGGGCTGTCTTTGTCAAGAGGAGCGCTGCGCTAGTTGAGCTAGCAACACCTGCTAGTTTGCCGCATAGCGCCACAGGATTAGCAAGCATAGGCCCCCACCAGGAGGGCAAAGCAGGTTTATTCAGGAAACCAGGATGCCATTTATAACAGCACAGGTGTGTGTGTGTGTGTATGTATGTGTGAATGTTTAAGTAAGGGGGGGTGCTCTCGGGGGCTCAGCCCTACCCTACCTGGCACTCACAATGATAGATGTGGCCATTTGTTTGGAGTTGCCCACGAGAGCAGAACACCCACTTAAATGATGTATTGTTGGTGGGGTTATTTATGATGGCGGCCCACTCTGGCGCTTGGCGGGTGCATATTGCGCAGGTCGTGTTTGACATGGACGACCGAGGAGCGAACAAGCCTGAGACGCGCAGGCAGCCTGACCTGAGCAGTGCCTTATGGGCCTTTTCCTTAAAAAAGTGCTAAACAGCAAGCTAGCACCGGCTGACATGCCACGGATATATTGTGCACCGCGGTGGGGGTGGAGGTTGACACTTGTCAGAAGACGTGGGCGGGTCTGACGATGATGAAGCAGAGCGTCTGCCATCTGAGTGTGAGTGTTCAGGGATGGGGCGGGATGTCGAGTTGAAGTAGGGGTTGATGGGAGACAGAGACAGAAATGAAGAAAACCGAAGTTCCCACCTGTTTGTTAAGCGTGGTCCCTCTCGCTGTCTCTTTTTAATCTTTTCTCCTGTCTTAGGTGGAGGCGGGGGGGTAGTCGAACATAGCATCGCCACACGGCCCCCTTGTGCATGTTTGGCTTTGAAATGCTAATCCCAGATGCAAACGTCTTGTCTCATTTAAAGCCACTGTGTCACTTCCCAGGTGGGTGTGTGACAGAGTGCCCTGAGGGACCCCCTCTAATGATGCTAGTCCCCCCATGGTAAATATTGAAGGGAGGGACAAGGTTTTGCCACATGTTCAGGCAGAAAGTAAACTGTGTGGAAGCAGGTGTGCGTGACCTTCCAATGTCCTGTTTTCAGGCCACAATGTCTCCCCAGGCTCTAAGGTATTTGCTTGGCTTTGAAACACCTGTCCTTAGGGCATTATGCTGGCAATATCATTGTAATCCTATAAATCACCTCTCAAAACACATTTCTGCCAGCCGACCTGTGCAGTTTGTAGTTTGTACTTGTTTGTCCTGTTGAATCTACCAGTTTCATTACACTTTAATGCGTTTTTTAATTAATGTGATACAATTTAACTGTTCATTTTTTATTTTTTTAGGGGTTTATTGTTTTTTTTTTGTCTTTGAAGATCACAAAGGATACAATATTCTCAAAGTGAATGCATTTCACACTCTCGGAGCTCGGTGAAATCCTGATAAGGCCAAAGGTTCCTATTTTTCTAAGCTTTAGTTACTGTAGTTGATTTAACTGTAATTTAATGGCATACGTCACATATGTAATAAGAAGGATCTCTACTCCACTTCTCCATATGTGGCCTGACACAGAAAACAAAATGAATCTTCTTTTGCTTTATGGATATAGAAAGAAATAGAAAAGGTAATCTGAGCATGTACAGTGTAACCTAGCTTGTGTATGACCACTGGCAAGTGTGTGATGAGTGTGAATTGCGTGCCTGGTTGCTCACAGAGAGATTGGGGGTACCAGCTCTCCTGGCTGATGTGTGAGGAGGCCTGGAAAGGTAAACAGAGGACGACAGAATGGGATCGATCCCACTCTCATCAGCTCCCACCTCAGGGCCACGGCCCGGAAATTGATTGGACCCGCTCAGGGAATACTGTGAAGGTGTTGAAAAAAAATAGAAAAAACGTGCCTCATTAAATGGGAAAAAAGGGGGCTACTTTGCTTTAACTCCAGACTTGCCACGGTGGCCGGCCAGTCGACTAATGTGGGGCTAATGTGTAGTTAGTGTGTCCATCACCTGGAGAGATGACAGCCACTGCCGCAGGGGAGCCACTAGCTCCCCTCTCGCTCCCCCATGCCGTCTCAGAGAAAAACTAGCCCTAACAACCACTCTCTCTTTGGCACACACCTTCGATCTGTCTGCCTGGATAGGTGGCATTTAGTCCGAGTTCCCCTCTTGGTAACTCTCAGCTGGGTGGCCAGACTCCAAATGCCACATAGCTAGCACTCCTCAGTAGCCTTAGATGGCCAGCTTTGTGGCTGCCACTGGCCTGCGCAGTGGGGGACAGGCGGCCATGTCGGCTCAAAGTGGAGACACAGGTTGGTTTCTTCTCACTAAAGGACAGGCAGACAATCAGAGAGATGGAAGGAGGGACCGGCAGAGAGAAAAAGGACGTCCGATATCGGCGCTCGGCGGCTTTGTTGTGTGTTTGAGCTGTAGTGATCGAAGGGGAGTGGATTTGGAGAGTGTTGAGGGGACCATAAAGGATGACATTTCTTTGAAGGGCAGGTTGTATGGAGTGACTGAGAGGCTGCTGAGCAGTGCCACTGGCTGTGTATTCTCCCTGACATGCCCCAATCCTTGCATGTCATCCCCGCTGTGATCAGAGCCTTTATGGAGGCAAATGGTAGGATGGTTCTGTTTCTACAGAAGGCACACCTCACTGAAGTTGTTTGTGCAAATAATTCCTGGCCTTTGTATTAACTTGCCTCAGGTGCAGGACAGCATGTCACTGCCCAATGACTACTTGCTTATTTTTTTTATTTATTTTTTAAACCACGACCAAAAAGAGGCCACAAGTCACTTTGCAAAGATTCAAAGTTCCGAAGCTATTTGACCACTGGCCCCTAAAGGTTGAAGGTAGACTTTCAGGTTTTATAAAGAAGAGCCAATCCTTTCTGCCACAGATTATGCCCATACACATAATTCAATTGCATTGGCAAATATATTTGGGGACAAAACTTCCTGCAACCCAGACAATGCTTGCTCGCAGGGCATGCCTCCATCTTTTGTTCCAATGCAAGATGTTTCACTTTCTTTTACTGCAGCAAAAGGTTGTAGGGATGTGAGGGTGGATGCCATGCTAAGCATTTAACATCAACAATACACACCTGTGTTCACGTTCCATCTCATGTTTCAAGTCATTGACAGCATTGACTCTAAAATACTTAATCAAGACCTCAAAACCAAGAAGCATCTTTTGTGAGAGACAGCATTGGATGAAAGTGGATGACTGGTTAGTAAAAACATATTTGAATGGAGACTTTCTTTAGGTAGAGCTTACCCTCTTAAACCTTGTTGCCACTATTTATGAGTTTGCAGCTCTAAATAACGGCTCTGTTGTATACATTGGATAATGCTCTGTTTAAAGAACAATAAACTAAATCGTTTTCAGAATAAGGAACAATAGCTCTCTCTGTTCCGTTTGATATGCGACTCCTTTCCATGCAATGACTTTTTGTGTCGTACAGTTGTCGGCGTCAAAATGAAAAGGAGCGTGCATTGTTTTGGGCGGATGATGCTTTGTAGGACGTTTTGGGGGAGGGCAACTCACGGCGTCTCGTGTTTACGTTGGCGGCAATTGGGGCAATCTTTGACACTCACATTGGCAATTGTATGCACAGACGCTAACAAAGCCACTCGCACACCTATGTAGACAGATACACAAACAAGGGCGCAAACATACTGCGGCACATACAGGTACAAACACACAAATACACATAGAAAAACACACTTAGAAATAGATAGGCTACACCTGGCTACATGAAGCATCCTTGCGAGGATTAAATCAGCACTTCAAAAGAGCAGGAAACAAAAACACTCCCAGCGGAGGAGAGGCTCGGCAGCCGAGACTGTCATCTCCAGACGGAGCGAGGGAGTGGGGAAGGAGGGAGGAGAATGAGGAGAGGAGGAGGAGGCAGGAGGGTGGAGGAGGGTGGAGTTCTCAGGTGTGCTGACTAGAAGGTGTGTGTGAACAGACATATTCATAGTTTTTACTGTGTGTCTTTTTGTCTGCGTGTATCTGGTTAGGGTGTTATTCTATTCACAGATATGACCAATGTTTGTCCTATTTGGGTTGGGGCAATTTGTGACTCATGTTATTAAAAAGAAAGTGTCTTTGCTGTGTCTTTCCTTTCAAAGACTTAATAAATATTATTAAATATACTTATACTTAAAATTAATACATTTAGTTGGGCAAATGGATTTTTCTCATTCCCTTTTAGCACTTTTTATTGATTTAAGGTTTTATAAAATGTATAATTTTTTATTGTCTTATTACAAATAAAGATATACTTAACAGAGAAACTGCAATATTTTATATATAATTATAAAGGTGATCACTGAAATATTTTTTTACTTGATTGTTAGTCAAAGTTGACAAAAACTGCGCTACAAAAGCAAGATAAAGCAATTGTCAACGTATTTGTTTGTAGACATATTATATTATACAGTACCATATGAAAGTATTTTCACATGATTATTTCACAATTTATAGTAGTACATAAAAATGCTTATCCTCCATAAATTTAAATATAATGCTGTAATGTTTAATGTTTCAACTGAGGAGCAGTGACATTAGTCATTAGTTGTTAAGGTAAACTAATGGGAGAGTTGGTTGTCCGTCTTAACCAGCTTTTTAATCTTGTTTGTACGTGTGTGTGTGTGTGTGTGTGTGTGTGTGTGTGTGTGTGTGTGTGTGTGTGTGTGTGTGTGTGTGTGTCTGCCTGCAGGTGGAGTTTGAGTGGCTGCGGCAGTACTGGTTTCAGGGCCGGCGTACTGGTTTCAGGGCCGGCGCTTCGCCCGCTTCTGCAGCTGGTGGACCGGACCGATGGAGCAGCTGGAGAGGGACTGGAAGCTCATGGAGACGATGGTAAGGCCGCTCAGACACTCTGCTGGTCTGAGAGCAGCCATAAATGTCTGGTCTCTCCACCTCAGTAGTTTACTGAACTCGTTTTCACCCAAAACACTTTAATAATCGTTGAGTTGTTGAACTAAAAATGTCCTTTTTAATGTACTGTTTCTTTGGTAACACACACAATATCCGACTATCAGTCCCAGATTTTACAGTGATTTAATTCCTGTTTTAGAAAATATATGAAGGGAAAAACACTGCATGAAATAGCTTTTTTTATATACAAAATCTAATAATAACCATAATAATAATAATTATAATAATAATACAAAACATGAAGTAGAAAATAACTTTTTTACCATAGCCCCAAATTAGTAGCAGTTCCAGCATAGGCACTCTGTCATTTCATAATAAGGGTTTTCAGCTTTCTAAATGCTCAACATGCCTGCTCTTGTGCTTCTTATACAAACTACATAAGTGATCTGCTGTCCAATAATTCTCATCACAGGGGAGGGTGTGTTTGAAATTAGATGATGGATTGTCTAACTTCTCACCATGCTGCGTTATTAAGGATGTGTCATGTGTTAAATCGCGGCTTCACAGAACTTTTATTAGAGAGGAACGTGGGCACGCAGCTATTAGTTAGACACCACTGTAAAGGGAATCACTTAGTAATGTCAGACTCATAATTAAGTTACCTTAGTCACAGCAGTGTACAATACATATGTGACGCATACACACACACACACAGACACACAAAACACACAACACACACACACACACACAGCGTTGTAGATATGCAGCTCACAAAACCACACATATACATGCTTGGTCTCGCTTTCTCGTCCTCCCTGCAGGTTCCAATGCAGTCTGTCTCTCTTAGCTAGATTTCAAAGTGTGTGTCTGTGTGTGTGTGTGTGTGTGTGTGTGTGTGTGTGTGTGTGTGTGTGTGTGTGTGTGTGTGTGTGTGTGTGTGTGTGTCCGTGTGTTCATGTATGTGCCTGTGTTTAATACCCAGACAGCAGGAGCAGCAGGGGGCACTCTTGTATCACTGTAGCAGCAGCAGAGGGAGCGAGAAAGAGCTGTGCTCCTCTTTTTCCTCTCTGCTCCATCTCTCTCTCTTTCTCCTTTCTCCGTGTCTCTTTATGTCTCTCGTCCCTCTCCCCGCTGTCTGTGGGAGCTCTCTGTCTCTGTCAGTGTCGAGCGCTGAGCAGTAATCACATCTAATGCTCAGGCGGGGATAAAGGCAGCGGCTGGAGGAGAACTGTACTGCTGCCGACGCCGCTCGGCTCCAGCTATAGTCTCTCTCTTTTGCGCTCGCTCTCTCTCACTTAGTCAGAGAACAGCCTGGCAGAGGCTGGGTGGGTGGGTGGGTGGGTGGAGGGGTTAGTAGACAGGGGCTAAACTCATCTAGAGCTCCACCTCTGGGCCCAGATGAAGTGTGTGATTTGGACCTGTATTTAGAAAAGGGCATCAGTGAAATGTGAGGTCTTTCTCACTGTCTCTCTCTCTCTCTCTCTCTCTCTCTCTCTCTCTCTCTCTCTCTCTCTCTCTCGGTTGCTGTGTCTCAGCCTTTCTGTAATAGGCAAGCAAACCATATCCACTGTGTGTGTTTGCGTGTGTGTCACTCATGTGGATTCCTGACAGGCTGTAGAAACTTACAATAGAGCAAATAAAATGCGCAACATTAATAAAAAAAGAAAAGAAAAAAAAGATATGTAGTATTTTTTATATTTTTCACTTCTCCAGTTACTCTGATTTATGTTTATAACAGCATTATTAATTTCACAGTTTAATCACCTGTCAAATCACACAAAAGCAAGTATATCTTCTGCAGAGATGCATATTGAGCCCTCGCAAAAATAATACACTGGTGAATGCATAAATATAATCACTCACTATTGTGATGAAAGACAACATTATTGCTCTCGCATGCAATATTTACATACATGCATCGACCTCTGATATGCTGATGAAAAGCACTCTATAGATGTGACTTATAGATTTTCCTTTTGCTGGTTTTGATAGCTGTGGCTTTTCTACAGTTAGATTAAAACGCATTCCTATAAATTACTTTGAGTTATTTAGATTATGTGGGTTCACCCTACATTCCTTTATTGCATATATTTTACATTTTGAAGTTGGCAATTGACAGTAGAGTGTAATTTAGTGAAATGCGAGTGACCTACTGGGTGCAGATGCTGTTTGCCATTTATTTATTTCGAATTTTTCCTGTTCTTGCCTGCAGTTTATTTTAATACAGCATTATTTTTGTCAAATCCGATATATATCACCACGGGTATTTTAAAATAACAAATATATGTCTCTTCAAATAGGGTTTATAAATTGACATCGTGTTGTTTTATACTTTGTGCTGTCGCAATAAAACAGCCTATTGTTTTATCCTGCTAAAATAGCAATACAAACAGCCAACCTCCCTCTCTTTATTGTCATATTTAGCACACAGTGTTGTGGGAAGCGCTGGGCTATGTATGCGTTTGTTAGGCTGTATGAAGAATATTGCAATATGGGGGGGGGCTAGCTCCTGTTTATGGATACTGTCTCTCCCCGGGGCTCCCTCTCTGCTCCTCAGCCTGTTGTCATGCAAATGCTTATCCTTCCATTTGAATGGCATTCTGATAAAATACATAAATAAATAAATAAATAAAGAACCCAAAAAAGAAAAAAAAAAAAAGTCCACTTGCTTGCTCGTCTCTTTTTAGTACCTCATGAATTCACGTGGTTTTCTTGATAGAAACAAAGAGACGCGCTGCTGAATAAACTTCAAGTGGAGGTATGTGTGTTGTGAATGTACAGCAAATGTATTATGTGTGTATGAGGGTGTGTGTGAGCTGTTTAGTGTACATATAAGGTAAAGGTTGTTTCTGGACATTAAGTTAAAGGTTTTACATTCCCTTGTGATCCGTGGTGCTGGAGTCTGACCTGCCTTGCTTGCAGCTTTACGTCCCCTCAGGACTCCACTATCACTGCTATCGTACAATAGTGACATTTCCCAAAACTAGCAACAATGAATAGCTTCCTTCTGACTGACAATAGACACAGAGTCTCGGCTTTACGCAGGCTATTTTAAATACCGGTGTGGCATTTAAAAAAAAAAAAAATCCTTTCTTTTTTCACTGTGGGGGAGAAGCGACAGCGGCGAGCCCATGAGCACATCTCCCCTTTTTTTTCTCCCTGTCCCGAGCATGTGTGTGTGTTTGTGTGTGTGTATGTGTGTGCCATTGATGTTAATATATGCACTTGGCATGACTTTAATTGATTTAGCAGCTCTGCTCGCACAGTACAGCTTTTTCCCTAATTTGTCACTTTCCTGACTTCTGTGGCTGCTCATCTCACAACTTCAAAAGCCAGCGCGGAAGCAAAGAGATTTCAGTGCACTCCGTCTCTCTCTCTCTCTCTCTCTCTCTCTCTCTCTCTCTCTCTCTCTCTCTCTCTCTCTCTCTCTCTCTCTCTCTCTCTCTCTCTCTTTATGTTCTTTCTTTCCCTTGTTTTCTCCCTCTCTCGCTCCCGCTATCTCGCCATAGCTCTGTCTCGCTCTCACACTTTCTCCCTCATTTGACAGGAGAACGGGCCTTGTAGATGGAAATCTTTTCAACACACATCAAGGAAATTAATCTACTTTCATAATAAATGGGATCCACTCAGTTGAATACATTTGTATACTTCAAGATGTACAAAACAGGAAGTGGTATCGGGGCCATGTCTTCCTCTACTCCGTTCACCCGGCCTGTCACTCCCTGTTTTTCAGACGGTTTGGTCACACACATACATATGCTGTACATACTTTTTTTTTTTTTTTTCTTCTCATTGTGTGACACAATTTTCCTCTGATTTGTAATTGAGGCTGACTTTTGCCTGCATGCACGTGTGGGTGAATGTACAGGGTTGCGCTTAGTGACCATATCATCTTCTGCCCTCCCTTTAATAACTGTCTTCGGAAACAATCTGGGCTGCTGAGGAGGCTTGCACTGCAATAATACACAGCCTGGCCCGGTCGCCATCGATAGCTGATTAGGTTATTGACCTAGCGCGTGGAGGGTCGGTGCTGAGGAGTGGTCGGGGAGGGAGGCCAGTGAGCTGTAGGGAGAGAGACACAGAGAGGGGGAGGAGGTAGGAAAAAAAAAAAGAGAGAGGGGTTGTGTGTGTGTGTGTGTGTGTTGGGGAGGAGGGGTGGGGGGTCAATGTAAATGTTATTGCTGTGTGAGCTCATTTGATCAAAGTCCTGGAAAGGTTAAGCGAATCCAATCTGGTTTTGTATGGCAGAGTGGAGACACAGGCGCTGGGGAAGAAACCCCCAGGACGGAGAATGGATTATCATATTGGCGCTGGAGTAGCAGGGGCCTCCGATGGACAGTTTACCCTGCCCGTAATGCGTTTAGACAGCAATTGGCCTTAATAACCTTTATTGACTTCAGCGGGTCAGTGCCAAGAATCTAATTATCAAAGTGTATCAATTTCATTGGAGTTTAGAGTTGCACCGCTCAAAATAATTATTTTAAGGTCGGGCCGGGGCAATTAATCCCCCTCTCCACTTATTTGATGGCTTTGTAAAACATTATAAATGTTATGGTTTCTGTAGTGCGTTTCACCGTAAATAATTTCAGCGGGCAATTTTTTGTAATGCATTATTTGGAGAGCCTGCTGTGCCGGTCCTGCCGCGGGAAGAAAGGCAGCATACTTCGTAAGCCAGAGGCCACGGCTGAATCGTGTTGCAGATGTTTACCAGCAGTCATTTTTTTTTCTTTCTCTTTCGCTCGCCATTTTACTCGCAGAGTCGGGCAGAGTTTTACACCCACTTTATATGCACACATGGAACCCAGATTCATTATAAGTGTGAACTAAGCAGTAAAGTGTTTAAAGACCGTTTATATTGCTCATTATGAAGCCATTTATTATCTCTTACATTAAATCACGCTGTGTTTATGCATCATATTGTTGCAAATAGGCATATGCATTTATTACATTCCAATTATTTGTGGTTCTAACGCACATATGCAGTCTGTGTCTGTGTGTATGCATGTGGGTATTTTTATGCGTCTGTGTCTAGGTGTCTTTATATGTGTGAGTGCAGTGTGTCCACAGTGTGAAGGAAAAAGGTAAATGTACAGCTGCACAGTAGTTTATCCTTCATTGACAGTCAATACGGGCTGTTACCTGGATGGTAGCAGCTGTTTTTTCCTTATCGCACAACATAGACTAGAGGCCTAATCCACACACTCATTATTGCACGGCCTTGTTTACCCGCGGCTCAATATTAGCTTGCTTGCTTTGCCCTATTTAGACGGAGCTGTATAAAAAAGAAATTACTCAAAGATTATTGTTATTATTCATTTAAAGAGGAAATATATGGCTGATAATACATTTTACATCACGCAGCAGCTTGTGTTTGGAAAATATAAAATGAAAAGAAGCAGGAAGAGACGGAGCGAGAGAGCGCGGAAGAGAGAGGGGAGAAAATGTAGCGGTGCAAAGGTATTTGCAATTCTCTTTGAAGTCCCTATTCAACAGGGTAAGCTGAATTTTCGGCGGTGCCTGATAGTGTTCTGCGTAAATGCTTAAACCCCTTTAGAGAATTTTCATGGGCAGATACGCGGTGGCTTGAAGGGAGCGTTTATGTTACCTGGAGCCAATGCAGCCCGCAGCTTTGTACCTAAAGATGTACACTAGTAGTGAATGGAATCCCACAGAGGTTTGTCTATGACAGAATCTCACTGCAACATCGCTGTAAGCCGAAGCAGGGGGAAGAGAAAAAAAAAGAGCGACGAGCTGATTTAACCCCATCACTTCTCAGCTGGCGTCTCACGTATGCATTTATTTATACACATGGACACAGACAGGAAAGGCCTGAAAACACTGGGACTGACACGGAAACATACATACTTACTAGCATGCACAGTGGTGTCCATTTAGGAGAGTTTAAAACACACAATATTGTTGTAGCTGAATTTTCTTATCCAATATCCTGTCATTGATTTATTTCATTTTAATTTTAGTATTTAAATGTTATTAAATTCTATTTTATTATTACAATATTCATTTTTTTTTGTTCTACTATTTTAAATGGAAGAATAAAAGTGGCCTATTCAAATGTTCAGAGACATGCACACACGGCTGCCAATAATAATTGCTTCATAAATGTTTGTAATTACTTTTCACTGACATGATGTAGCTGATTGTGCTGTAAGCTAAGGTGTGGTGAGTTATTACATTTTCATTCCCACAATAGACCTGGACAAACTTGATGTTTCAGGGTTGTGATGACTGAACTTGGAACAGCGGAAGTAAACAATCTTGACTTTATGTTGCGGCGTGAAAACTGCAAATGTAACAATGCCATTGTTTTACGTCACTGCCTACCGAAAAACTCCCACATTTATTTTGTCTTTGAACATTTAGCTGTCAGCTACAGTATGGAGTACACCTATTATTTACAGTGAGGGGGTGGGGGATTTTATTGACAGCGGTTTGGATAATTTATTTGGTTTGCCTGTGAATCGTGATGTTGACAGTGTTTTTACTGTATCAGCAGGCTTTGAAGGCGGCTCGTCTCGTCTTCTTAGAAAACAAATGAGCACTTTACAGAGACTGATCTGCCTTATCCGCTTAGCAGCTTCCTCAATCCCCGCATTTATTTATTTACTTATTTATTCATTTACTTACCCCTGTATGGATTTAGTTTGAACGCTCTCCCCCTCTCTACTCATAGCCACCACCCCCCCTTTCCTCTTCCTCTCCCTCACTTCATCCTTGGCCCCGATCAGCAAGATAAGCCTTCAGAGGAGGGGAGATAACATCCATTAAAGTGGTAAAGAGGAATTATGGGGCAGCCCAGATTAATCACTGCTCAGCTTAATCGCATTCAGTGCGGACGGCGGGGTTGGCTGCAGGGCCCGGCTTTTTCCTGTGTCATACCAACAGAGAGAGAGAGAGAGAGAGAGAGAGAGAGAGAGATGCAGGGATGGAGTGTGTGTGTTTGTGTTTTGAAAAGTGCCTTGATGGAGGAGGAAGTATAAAAAGATGAAAGAGAGATTTCGGAGCATCTCATAGCAAAGCCCGCCCCTCTTATAGCTGACTAGAGACATTAGCACTAACCAGCTCTTGATATATGATTATCCCAGTACTTTGATCCAGGTGTGATTGTTTACTCGCGCAGGCAATCATGTCAAAGTGGTGAAGTGATATAAATTACCACAGACACAAGGAAACACACTGATTTGTCGCTAAAGGCAACAAAAAAAATAGTTTGAAATCTTGTTTAATTTATGGCGTTTAAGTGGAATATTGACCTTATTGAATACATGGCCGGATCTTGTCATATTACTTGTCAATATTTATCATATTCTGAGATAGTAATACACACATTTAGATGTGGGGCTGAGCTCTATAAGACAGAGAGAGAAAACAACTTCTTACCCTGAGCTCTGTGCAGACACTTTTAATAAAAAAACATTAAAATATGAATCTGGTTCCTCATCAGGTCTTGTTGATACCCTTACTATTGTTTATCTGCATGTCACCTCAGATTAATTTTGCATTTATTTGTACAGCCCCTAATCACAGTCACAGTCTCAGAGGATCTCCAACACATAGCAAAACAATAAGTTAAAACACAATAATGAAAATGAAAAACAGCCCACACAGACTATAAGTGAACAATCAAAAAAATACACCCCAAAATCTAATTTGGCTAAAAAATTAGAGAGGATGCAAACAATTTTCTGGCATTATTACACACAGGTGAGGTCTAAAATCTCAAAAGTAAAATAAAAAATGCTTTACACAAATTCGGCAAGACATGCAAACAAACAAAAGTTTCATCTTTGAGGAGGCTGCAGGCATAAGGTCTCCAATGTGTTGAGAATGTAATCCTTAATCAGCTTTTTGTTCAAGTGTTGCATCTATTACAGCAAAATACCTACCACTTAATACCTCGGCACCTTGCTAATTCTTTAGAATAACTGGAGCAGCTATCGTGTTACACACACACACACACACACACACACACACACACACACACACACACACACACACACACACACACACACACACACACACACACACACACACACACACACACACAGAGAATGGAGTGATCCTGATGGATAGACAGTGTTAAATGGTGTGAATCGCTTTAAGAAACGCAAAGAAAAGGAAGAAATATAGGAAAACATTGTTCACGATAATCATTTTTTGTGGAGGATATTTGGGAGGTGGAACAGGGAAAAAAAGAAGGGATGGACTGTTGCATTTGCAAAGATGAAAAGAAGAGAGAGATAACGTCAAAGACTTAAATTGGGATCAGAGCGTGCGAGAAAGAGACGGAAAGCTGATGCTGTAGATGCTGTAAAGGGATGGGAGCACAGTCAGGAGGAAGCACAAATCCTGGGAGCATTCTGGGAAGTTTCATGCTTTTTTTTTTTTGCCTGTGCACCTTTCAAAACATGGCATATACAGTATAAAGAGGGTAACCCAACAGAGATCAAACCTGAGATGTGTGTTTTCTGGTGAAGCAGATTCTCTCCCATGTGAAGCCTGAAAGGAATATCCCTTTTTTTTAAATTTTACAACCCCAGGTCTGTTTTTGTAGTTTTCACCATCAATCCTATCAGTTATGTTTTTTCACACCGGTTTCACTGCTGAGATCCCAACACTGTAAGCTACACCTTCACAATAGAGCACTATTTGACAAATCCCCTAAAAATGTCACTCTAGGTGTTTAAAATACTTTTAAAACCAGAAGCGTACTCCCCCAAAGAGTGCTTCATAATCCACTATATTGTTAAACTGTTAGCAGGTACAATCACAGTATTTCAAAGTTGAACCAAGAAGTTGCTTTGCAAGATCTAATTGACTTTTACTATGGATTGTTTGGGTAGTAACTTAACTTAATAACTGGACTTGTTTTAAACCTGGTTGATTATTCACATACATAGCTGTCAAGCTGATTAGTGTTGCTTTATTTCTACATCTGATCAGTAAAGTTGTTGAGAAAACATATTTTCATAACCAAAGGGAATGATGGGTAAAACCGATGACAATGACACCCAGGCAGTCATGAAAAAAAGGAGAAACCCCACCAAGATACAGTATGATATATTTTTATGTTTATTTAGAGTAGTTTAATTGGAAATGACCAAAGAAAAAACATTTCTTTGTACTCATGAGTCACATATATGCCCTCAGAGGACAGGTAATATCAGATAGCAGTAGCAGAAAGCAAGGAAACACAAATATCGAAGTCATTGTCGAGCTCTACCACACTGGTGAAGCAGAGAGCGGCCATCCTTCCAGGTAGCGCATCTCTTCCACGGTCGTATCCTTCCCCGCGCAGATAGAGCGATCTGATGGGTGGTGTTAAATGGGTGAGATGTAGGACAATGTAATTAACGCTAGTCCTTTAGCGGGCCCCGCCTCGCACCGCTGGGAGCGCCCGATATAGCGCTCATTAATTCCTATTTGTGTGTAATGAGAGGGTCATGTTGGATGTAATAAATGGCTCTTTTATTTGGGCGAGAGCTGCAGGGCAGCATCCTCTCCTGGCTAACAGTCTCATAAACACCCTTTAGCTGCTCTCATCAGCCTCCCTTGGTGGGAAGCCTTCACACATACACATACACAAATAACACAATAGTGCGGGCCAGTACACTGTGTAAAAACAGGTGTATTTACAAACACTTTAGTAACTCTAGCATAATCATTTTATAATAATGAGTAGTAGTACTCAAGGTATTTGTTTATTGTGCATTAAATCTCTTTTTTGTGTGCAAATGAATTATACTCAAAATATGAGTGTAGAAAGGTGGAGAAAGAGTCTGTAGCCATAACTGTATATACAAAATGATTTTAGAGGTGCTAGATTATTTACACAATATTATCATGTATATTATGAACATATTATCAACATTTCATTATGATTATCATTGTCGTCATAACCGATATATTGTGACATCCCTATAAGCAGAAGAGATAACCAGCAGATAGCCAGTAGCAACACATATGTTAAAAAGCTTTGAAATTAATTCTTTACATTTAAAGGACCACATCAGTTTTCGTGCATACGCATACATTGTATGTATTCTCAATAGTGCTGCTGCTAATTTCGAGTACAATGAGTTTCTTTAAATATATTTTCCTTTTCGTCCCTGTGGCCAGTAGTTTTGGTTCCTTTCAGTACTGTGAATTGAAAAAGAAAGTAAGATTATTTCTTTTTAGTATGATAATGCATTTGAAAGTACACATTGATAGAAAAGTCTTGAGGGGATTTGTTCAAATACTGACAAGTTTCAACACTCAACACTTACAGCAAGAGTTGGCAGTTGAACAGCATTATAATTAGGGTCTATTTTTTTCGAAAGTTTAAACCTGGAGTACAAATGATGACATAAATGTCATGAAAAATTGTTCGAACTCGACAGCTTCAATGCTGTCAAAACACAAAGTAACATGGATTTTTGATTAATTGCAATAATTAGGTACATGATTTCATGTATTCTCTTTTAATTTATTTTAATTAGTTAGATCAATATACTCCACAGTAACGGGTTTTTTTTAGAGCATTTGAGGTCTGTGTTGAACATACAGCATTAAATAAAAGAAAAACCGAGTGTGTCTGTGACTTCTTAGCTAGATTGAAGTAGACAGTGTCTTATAGAGTATGTGAGTCCATAATCCAGTTATATGTAACTGCTTCATTGTGTGTGCCATTGTCTATTACTGGATAGCCGCATCGTGTGGTGAGAATTGTTTAAGGCAAGGGAAGCAGCGGATTAAACACACTTCTGTTTTTTGTCAAATAATGTATAGAGCTTTGAATTATCAATACTAGGAGTTGAGGTAGAATGACGCAACTGAAAATAATACCACAAATGTTAAGTTTTTTATTGAGAGATTAATTGAAATACAGAATAAAATCACAAACAAATGAAACTGGTATTAAAGGGACAGTCCCCCCTCAAACTCCTAAATGCATATTTTTCCTCTTGTCCGTAACGCTATTTATGAATCTAGATTTTTTGGGTGGGAGTTGCTTAGTTTTGGAGATAGCGGACGAAGAGATGTCTGCCTTCTAAATGGCACTTGATTTAAAGGGGCTCAAAATGCCCAAAACAACAAAATTACATTTGAAACACTCAGTCTGTATAATCCACAGAACTTGTTGTAAGCAGTTATCATCTAGATTGATAAATAGCACAACAGGTAACTGGGAAAAATATATATATTCTTTAGATTTTTGGGTGAACTGTCCCTTTAACAATGTTGGCTCATCTCATGCAAATCCAATTTTATCTGTAAAACCAAGGTTTGTTTATTGCTGATACTACATAAACTTAATAGGCTTTAATAAAGTTAAAAAGATTTTTATGGTAGGCGTCCAGCAGATCCTAATCGGTTCTGGTCTTTTTCACTGTACTATGGGTAATTCCCAATTGATGTCAGACCAGACATGTAAGAGGGCGTGTTTAGTTTTGCTCCAACATTTTCAGCAAGTTGCAAAAATTGAACAATCACTACGCTTCAGACTTCTTGTAGTCAATCAAAACTTTGTTAGCGGCACATTTCAGCCCCTGCAGACATTAGTTACAAAAAACAAAACAAGACAACCTGTGTGCGAGCGTGTCTAGATGGATGGAAACCCTTTTTTATTGGTTTAGCATTTTCAAAAACCCGAAGTATGGTGCAGTGTGTGTTACACTGTAACTCCAGGGCTTAGAAAAAGGCTGGCTTTGGCCCCAGTCAGCAAAAAGCTTTTTACTGGCAGGAGAGTGAGGTGCTGATCACAATCTGCTATCTAGCTAGAATCTAGACTCAGCTTTCATATAGTGAAAGAGAGTAAAAGGGTTTTAAGAGAGCAGAAGGTGCTTGAGTGTCACGCTCATCGCAAACATCTCTGTCCAGCTCTGTCTTCATTGTCCGGAATTAGTCAAAGCGCCTCTCAAAGCTTTCTTGTGATGGATGGATGACGCATTCTTGCCAGGCCAGTGAGGAGTTTGCGTGGGTGTGAGTGTGTGAGTGTGTGAGTGTGTGTGTGTGTGAGTGTGTGTGTGCGTGTGCGTGTGTGTGTGTGTGTGCGTGCGTGCATCCTGTCCAAGCCTGCTGGACAGCTCATTCAGACCAAGAACTATGTGGTTTAGCCATTAAGGCCAACTGGATCCCCACTCCTTATCATGAAGCAGAGACAAAAGCCTTGCAAGAACCAGTCTGGTGAATTTTTATGTGATATTTGTGAGCCCATTGGACGACAACCCAACAACAGATTTGCCTTTTCTTCTTGCCACCAAAAGGGTGCACCAGAAAAAAACATGAGTTCTGCTTCATTTGTCCCTGTGGAAAGCATATGTCCTTCCATCCCGCCTGTATTCTGCCCAGAAGATGGAGTGCCGTTGGGGCCATTGAAAGCGTCCCTGCCCACTTGAGTGTGTTACAATGCCTTCAAACAAAATCACTTGTCAGGGGTCTTTCCTTTTTGGGAGTCTCTTCCCCCCGCCCCTAACCCATTGTCACTTCAAACATGCTGCTCTTGTGTTTCAGACACATTTTTCTAATGTTTTACACTCCATATAATCTGCTGTGTGGAGCAAAGCCCATTTTACTGGCTGACATAATTGATGGTGCCCGCGACCTTGCAAGGGTCAATCTGACAGAAGGGTGTTGGTTACTATCACCTAGGAGATTGTGAGAACACATTAACACGCACAGAGTAAAATTAGGGAACTCTAAATGCCCCTATAATGAATTTGACGTATGTTGTTTTATAGTAGAAACATCCAAATAGACTTTGAATAAATTAAGTATTTTAAAAGAAAATTACAAATTGTGGATTATGGATTATGCATTATCATTTTAGGGATCGGTTTCAGCACTCATCACCTATGGCGTAAGTATGAGTACGTATGAGTACTTATGAGTGTGCACTCAGTGGCCACTTTTGGGGTAAACCTGTACAATTTAGTGCAATCCAATAAAACAGCCATGCCATAATATCTATCTTTACGAAATTCTTAAAGTTCAGTTTTTGGTGGCATCGTCAAAAATTAGTAAATTCAATTATAACTTTATTCCTGAGATCACAGTTAAATTTATTATTCATTAAATCCTATAATCAAATCCAGTACAACACCGTCACTGTGACCTCAATTCTAAAACCTTTGATTTATTTACACCTCTTTGAGAGGGACAACAAAAACTGAACATTATAGGCGTCATAAAAGTAGAACAGTAGTATTTGATTGCACTCAACTTAACACATGTATAAAATATTGTGGACATATTGTGGCCTTTTAAAATGTCTTGCATGTTATAATGATTTATTTGGAGTAACTGCAAAGTTCCTAGTGCAACAAACCTTTTTGAAAGTCAGTACTCTGCAAGTTTCAGTTGTGAGAACTGCTCAAAGTTGCACAGATAATTCAAGAGACAAACATATGCACATACAAAGAAAAGACTCTCTAGAATTGTCTTTGGGAGAACATTTTTATAGAACTGGCTTTCCTCATTTTCTTTCCTCTTTCCTCTTTGATAATATCAAAGGTTGTGGAGCTTCAAGATCTGGAAGACAACCCTGACCAGCAATGTTGACACCCTTCAACCTGCCCCTACACACATACACACACACACACACACACACACACACACAGACACACACACACACACACACACACACACACACACACACACACACACACACACACACACACACCTGTGTGTTTATCAACCAATCTTACGTAATGGAAACTGAACAAATTTAATTTCAGATATGCCTCAATTTTGAACCATCTGTAATCATGTGACAGCGGCCAGACGGCAGGAAAATAATCGCACACATACAGGCACGCACACACTTTTTATGACTTCAAGTGTGATGTCACAGAGAAGTGAATGTGGTCTGGGCTTATTTCTTCCTGGGCTAATATAATTTTTCCACCGGTGGAGAGTCCCCCCCAAGAGCAAAGTAACTCGACAGAGGCATGCAGCAAAAACACACAGATCCCTTGTCCAGACTAGAACTGGTCCTGGCAGGATCACAGCTCCCAAGTTGTTTATATCAGTGAGCAGAAGCTATCCATTACCCCGAGCAAGGTGCCTGATGCCTTTTTCCAGCAGCGGTCAAAGTGATATTGGTTTCTCGTATTAGAGGGGAGAGGGAGATGGAGTCTGCCAAACTCCCACTCCTAAGGCCTATGAAATCAGATGTCAGAGCAGCTGAGCTCAAACTGTGGAAGAACTGAGTGGAGTGTCTGAAGACTTGGAGAAAAGGGTTAAACCTTAACGCTCGGGATACCTTGTTGATTTGTGAGCCATTTTGGTGAGCAATAGGAAGTCAAGTTAAGGAGGAAGTACAGTAAAAGGCAGAACTGGTAACTGTAATTTAATTTTACAAACCTGAAGTTATTGCAAGGGTCTGAAAATCTGGTTTTCCATCTTGGATCTGTTGCCCACAATCACAGGTCCTGCTGACCAGGCCAATGCCCTGCTGAAGAGTTAACCCACTTTCTGGCAATTATCATTACAAACATGCCCGTTTGGAATGGGCTGATTGTTAAGCCTCCCTTATTGCTGCTCATCCAAACAACTTCATTGTCGACACTGTGCTTCCTTGGGTCCTGAGCCATACACCTGCCAAGTGTGAGGTCGATCAAATCAATGTGTGTCGAGAAAAGACCAATAAATATGTCCTATAGTTTTGCGGCCTCTCTGGTCTCTCTTTATCTGTTCTTGAATGTCCTGTAGTGAGCGACGGAGAGCGAGCTGTTCCAAACATGGCGTTTGGCTGTGTAAAGAGTTAATATAGGTCCCTTCTCAACACACGACACCGTGTGAACACAACACATTACTAATATATATGTCCCGTAGATCTAAAAAAATGAATGATTGTTGGCACACAGGGATACAGGCAGATCTACTAGCCTGTTGCTGGGTGCCGGTCTGACAGACAGAGGTGCACTTAGGAGGGGTGGCACCATGGCGGCTAGTTAACACCAGCCCCCAGCCAAAACATGTAAAGGGAATGTACTGGTGATCTCATCAACCACCTACATTTTAGGTAACCACCCATAATTTGGATTGTATGTTCTGGTGTACAAATCACCCATGTCTGGTAAAATAGTTAAAAGGGGAAGTCAATTTGAAGATTTTGAAGCGTTTATGACCTGCCGGTATAAAAAGTTTCCTATATAAGAGAGTGCCAGTGAGCTAAAGAGGGCTCTGGGTCCCCTGAACGTCCTGGTCTATAGTCAGCTAAGACATTTCATGGGGTGTTAACAGTCCCTCGAGCTAGTAGCTCTGTTTTATGCTGTATAAACCTCCAGCTCTGCATGCATCTTTTTTCAACCTTTCCTACCTTTTGAGCTATTACGTGACCTACAATTCTTGAGAAGTTTTTAAGGGATGTACACCATATTGCACATGTGTAGCAACAAACAATCTTCCCATTGTATTATTCTGTGTAGAATGAGTGACACGTTGTTATGTGATGGAATAGACATATGCTTGTTGGTGTTAAGATACAGTCCTGGCTCGAGGTGTTAGTGAGCCGCCCCAGGCTGCCCTCCAGCCAGCCTTCGCTCGGAACGCTATCATCACTCCAGATCCCCTTCAACCACAATATCACCTCAGCCCGACTGCATGTTTGTTTACCAACCCTGCTTCTGCACGGGGCCGGAAATGTTTATGCCTATCTGTTTGGGTATGGACAGGGTTGAGTTTGGGATCTGGGGACCAGGGATGGAGGTACCCAGATCCTCCTTGTCCTCTTGTTCACCCCAGGATGTGGCCTGGGTCAGGGGGACATCTGTGGTCAGCGTCAGGCTTCGGGAGGTGGAGGCTGAGGATAGCTACTGTCATCATGGGGTAAATAGAAGGAAAGAGGGGGATGATTAGTGCTAACACAAGCCCGGAGATAAAGGGCTGTGGTCTTGCCGTGGCCGACTGAGGCAGGGCTCGGCCAGTAAACAACCAGTGGGGTGTCTAAATGGCCTCAGGATCAGCCTGTGGCTAAACCTGAAGGCCTCTCTCAGCACCGGGTCTTCTAAAAACAATACCATAGGCACACACATTGTGGCACGCAAACACACGTGCACAAATGTAATTAATTTGAGGCTTCGTAACACACATTGACATTATCATAGGCACACCTATACTCACAAAAACTAGCTGAGCACAAACATAAAGAGAGGTTTTCAAATACACTAAAAACACAGCAGAAGAGCAGAAGTTGTCACCGGTGTGTTTAACGTGTTTAATGAAGGTGGCAGGTGTTATTTTTTACATCTGTCCGTCAGATGGGACAAAAAGCTTTTGTCCATCAAATATGTTGGACTCAGTTTAAAGGTGCTCAATACGGAGTTCAAAACATATCTATTGCCTCCACACAGCACTTAACATGGAGACTGGTGAGCGGGCGTCTAGCAGCTAACGGTGCTAACAGCACAAACAAATCAAACGATGGCAAAAGTAGTGACAGAGCGAACATTGTTACCCTTAGGGGGAACCGTCAGGTTGGCACCGTGGTATCAGCGTTAGCCGCCATATGAGTGCAGTGCAGATCGGCGTCCAGTAGCTGGCCAATGGGGCACAACAGAGAGACTCACATGCACTTAAATGCACGCGCAGCCGGCCCAGCTATGTAAACAAAGCACAGAAAATCTTGGATTACAATACACAGAGAGAGGAAAGGCAACTTTATTCTCTGCTGAGGTAGCCATTACTGTATCTTTACATCACAAATGGTTGTTTGCTGCTTTATTAATTATCAAAATTTCGAATTAAGCTCCTTTAACAGTTTGTGAATTATGTGGCTTTTATCGGCTATATCTTATTTTGTTTTAGCACGGTTAGAATAAGAAGATTTTCTCTTTTTCTGCTAATCATTCTGTTCCCAGGTCAGCTTTGGGAAGAGCCATAGCAAGTTCAGTACTATGTCAGAGCAGGTTTCAGATCAACTACAAATCAGTTGCTCATCAGCGCTGTCCTTGATGCATTGGAACTGTGCTACTCAGCTAGCATGGCTATGTGCTGTCAACTAGCTGAGATGGTGAGACAGTCAGAATGCACTTTCTGGCACTTTCCTGCCCTGACACTCATCCCAGGAAGATGGGGTTTGATCCAAACTGAAAAGTACAATTTCCATAGGTACAGCCGGCCCCGCTTCCTCCTGGTCACCGTAATCTTCGGTGTCTCCTCCAAGTCAGGTGTAATCAGTCACACACCGCTGCATGTTTTGACACCCATCCTGTGTGGTGTGGAGGAAGTAAGCATATTACTTTGCTGCAAAGCATACTCCTTTCCCTCGGAAATACACACACACACACACACACACACACACACACACACACACACACACCACAATCAAACCCATCACACACAATCAAACCCATCTTCACATGAATTAAGACAGACAGGTGGATTGTCAGAAATGGATTAAAAAAGAGGGAGTCAAGAAGAAATGAAGGTTCCCTCACATTGTGGGCTTTTTTGAAAAGAGGGGTTGGATGACTGTGGAGGCGAGTGACTGTTAATGGGAAGAAATGAACGTGCTTTACTGGCGGATGTGACAAGGAGAGACTGTTCTTAACAAGGCGTCAGAGTCAGTCAGAGTTACAGATCCATCACTCCTCAGAGGCCGGGAGCAGGAGGAGGGGGAGACATTTAAGGATATTCAAAGAGGGAGAGAGTCTGTGAAGGGTAGAGAAGAAGAGGGAGAAAGAGGGATTTGAGTGTGGCTGACAGCACTGCATTTAATTTGGGCTGCCAGATCCTTTTTCATTTGACTCCCTCTCAACCAGCTTAGAGGCTGCGGAGGACTTGGAGGCGAAGGTTTGCCAGGATGTTTCAGATTAGCACTGATGTGCCACGTCACACTTTAAGCTGGCCTGTAATTCATGTTCAACAGGGGGATACTCACACATTACACTGTGCTGTGCAGGACGTGATTAATTGACTCACACTCTAATATTGGGTGTAATTTGCCCATCCTCTGATGTGAAACTGACTTTATACTAGACTTACTGTATGTCGCCGTCCCAGGGACGTTATAATGGAGTTTTTGGCTCAGAGCTGCGTCATTTCTGAACTGAGGAAGATCAATGATGGAGAGAATTGCTTCAGGTAGTCTTTCCACTCAATTCCATGTAGTTTAATATTTAGGGGAATTCAAATAGAACCAAATAGTTTACTAACTAAAGGATGTATAGGGTGGTAAACCTACCGATGTTATCATAGTTTCTGTTTTATGAAGAACATTTTCTGTATTGAAAACAGAAACTACAGTAAATGAAGGGTTGAGTTTTTTTGGAATGGTGTTTCTTCTCCCAGATGTTCAATGTCATAGCTTTGTTCACACATCTCCTCATTTAGGTCCATCTGATAAAGCTATTTTGCTCTTTGCTTTTTCAGACTATGCTCTTCCTGGATACGGTGGAGGAGGAGGAGGGTCAGGGAGGAGAAGGAAGGAGGGAGATGGCAGAAACCCTGCTGTCTGCCTTGACAGACAGACACCAGCAAAGACAGACATGGAGAGACAGGTAACACAATGTACCACCAACTTTGTTCTTGCCGTTGGTCCTCGAAAAATACATCTCTGACAGATGTGTGAGACAGGTAAAGCAGGACACTCTATGAAGCAGGAGCACTGTCTCATATTTGGAATGGGAACACCATCACACACAAATCACACGAAAAATCACTCCAAACTCATTTTGGAAGAGAGCTATTCTGCTTAATAGTTAAAAATGTATGTTGAACTCTCTCAGTTAATGAAACTAACTGAAACTATGGGCCTACAACAGGCTCACAAACAATAAATAACACATGCGAAACACTTGCTGTCAAGGGTCAACACCCAGGATGTGAATACACATGAGCATCATTACCAATGGGCAACAGAGGCTAATATTTAGTGAATCTGAAAATTTGAAAAAACTTTGAGGCACACAACGACACAAAAGTGGAGGTCACAACAAGAGCTATTGACATGATAGCAAGCGCAAGCCTCACAGTGGGGACTTGTTGATCATGATGTGATCCATTGTGATCACATCTTGAAGCAAACAATCATGAATCATCACCGTTGGTTCCTGCTTTCATCCAGAGGCGATGTGAATTCCACAGATATGTATGCAGTGTGGTGTAGTTGCTGTTTGTTTGTTGTCCTTGGGCCTGGCAGCTATCACAGCTATCACAACGGCACGTGTGTCTTGGATAAGCCCAGTCACTTCCTTCCTCCCAGATAAGGGCAGTGAGCGCACGGATTAGAACACTGGCCATTCATTCAGATAAAGAAGGGCCTCACACAGACACACACACACACACACACACACACACACACACACACACACACACACACACACACACACACACAACAATGTTATTTTAGCTGTTCATTCTCTCAGTCACTCTCCCCCTCTGCACTAGCCAGGACACACACAAACACTGGCATGCATGTATACACTAGATCTGCATTCACACATGTTTCACTGCTTATTGTCTCTATCAATGGTTTTGACCTCAGTGTCACACACACTAACACACGCATATACACACAAACTTTGGACTAGACATGATCCAGAGCCTAAAGAAAGCAAAAGTGCCAGGGGCAGTATCCTCAGACTAGAAATTCCTGACAGCAACATCTTTTTCTCCTGATAGATGTATGTCAGCTTCCTGCAGTGTTGCTTTCCTCATGGCGCCCCTCTGTTTTGAGTTGTCCCCCTTAGTTGACCCTTAGCTATGCCCCATCCAGATGAGCCTTGTAAACAGGCTGTTTCCACACACCTTGCCTTGCTGTGTCGACGCCCACCGCCTCACAACTCTGATGTAGGGCCCGCTCTGATAGTGCATTCCAGCTGCAGGTGCTGAAAGCTAGGAACCATGTCACCACACCCACCCCCCAAACCCTAACATCATCGCTGTCCCCCGCCATCCCCGGTTTCCCCACCACCACCCACAATGCAACGTTACCACCTTTTAACCATGTCTAACCCCTAGACTTGGCCCAGCCCACCCTAAGATCCTGACAACCAGTATCACAGACCAGGACAGGAAATGCTCCGTCCTTGTCGTCGGGGCAGACAGACGTTTACTCTATCAGCAGTGAAAGACTGATTAGATTAGTTCTGGAGGAGGGCAAGAGTCCCACACAATGTGTTTGAACTCCAGCTGCTCCTGATACCTCTCCCCCTTTACGCACATTAAATGTCTATCCTTAACCCCCCCCCCACTTACAAAAAAAAGCCAGGGGTCATCCTGTCAAGTGGCTGTCAACAGATCTCATTTAAGCAAAACTAAACACATGGCTATGTGCAATGTTAAGTGGGACGCACTGGTACTGATTAGAGATTCAAGATGCTGGAAACAAGGAAAAGTTTGTATTTCTTTATGCATGTTTTTAATTACAGATACAGTATATCATCAGACACACAGTAAGGGAATTGGTTCACTTCAGTCAGATGTATTTTAATCTTCATCTATTTCCTTAAAAAGTACTCACCACAAGAAAACTTTTGAAATTAATTAGCTGATTCTTTTAGCTGCTTTCTTTAT
Source organism: Anoplopoma fimbria (assembly GCF_027596085.1). NCBI lineage: Eukaryota > Metazoa > Chordata > Actinopteri > Perciformes > Anoplopomatidae > Anoplopoma > Anoplopoma fimbria. The sequence continues at coordinate 10,278,213 of NC_072450.1, forward strand.
ATTGGTTGTCCAAATTATGTTTCCACACAATATGCAACAGGCAGGCTTTCATCATAATGCTGCCTTTTGTTTCCATAGTTTTCATTCAGTGCATAATTTTTCCAAAAGGACGGGAAAAAAAAACAAAAAAAAAAACAACGGATGATTGATGGCTCTTGCTAGAGGCACATAAACATAAACAACCAGCACTGATTGATTAAGTTTCTCGCTGACTTTTGTTTCTTAAACACCAGTTAAAGCAGCACTCTGTGCGCTGCAACGTGGACCTGCTCGCTGCCGTTTTCTGCCTCCGGGGCATTTTTAGCACTACCGAGAAGCAAAGAAAGAGAAATTGGACCTGGTGACCAGTGGTTCTTCATGAGTGACTTATAGGCACTCAGAGTGAGTGATGCCTCAGCTTGCCCCGCTCGCAGAAGCAGTCCATTCATTCACTCTGAGCCAACGAAGTTATGAGAGCTTTTTTATTCTTATGAGCCCCTCTGGTAACTGGGTTTTCCCGATGCACATGGTGAATTCTTTGATAGATGCTGCCCTCCGTGTCCCTTTGGTAAATGCCCCGTGAGTGCCCTAGAAATAGATGGATTATTATGTGGGTGGGGGACTGTACTGTAGGAGAGCAGCTGAGTATGCCACACAGGAAGTGCAGATTGACGAGCAAGGCACAACCTCCGGGGAACATATTAGGATAGGAAATGGCACATCTCAAGGATACCAGTAATATAGAGATACAAAACATTTGATACTGGAGTTGTTAGGTTTTTGTTTAACATCTATACAAATACGGGCAAAGAAGAATACACTGTCTGACACACTGGAAATATGCACACACAAGATCCAATATTTCGTATTTCGTTTTCAAAAGTGCTACATTTGAACTTACTTACAGTAGATATACGATTGGATGCTATCTTGAACATGTCTGATTACAGCATGGCTAGCTTTGAACCTCCTTGAAGAGGTGACCTCATGCTGACCTTCCAGTGCCTAGAGGTCAACGCTCTGACCAACAGAAAAAAACATAAAAGAGGTTTGTCACAGCCGGCGAGCAAACACCGAAGGGAACAGCTGCGAGTTTTGTACTGACCATGCAAACTGCTGTAGGCTTTGTAAGGTCATTATATGATAATGAAAATCATTACAGAATTACATGGGGGTTTAGGACATGAGAGCAGCGGGGAGGGGGTGGGCGGGCCACATTGGGTTTGATAAATGGACTGTGAAGGTGCCCATCTGGCCCTCTCTATGGCTTTTTCTTCCTGCTCTTTTATCCACGCTCGTCCTTTACTACCCCTCTTTCATTCCCCGCCTCTGTTCTCCAGCGGGGCCAGTGTAAAAGCAAGCAGGCCTTGTAGTGAAAGATTAACAGAGTGCAGACCCACCTCACCTCTGTGGAGGAGAAAAGAAGAGGGGAGACAGGCGGAGGTGTTTATGACCCAGAGCAAGGTTTGTGCATGACTTGGCAAAACCCTGTCCTCCCATCTCTTAGTGTGGGCCCGTAGGAGAGCAGGCAGCCGCTGACCTTTGGCATCCGAAACAGTTGGACAGCTCAGGATGCGTGAATCGCTGTAGTTTGGAGACATTTAGGTGTTTTTTGTTTAGTAGGCTTTCGTGGCAATACAACACAAGGTTCAAAATAGTTTCATTTTTTATTTAATTTGTTTCTACATTTTTGGTTGATACCAAGCGACAAAAAAGATGGGAAGCTAATTCTGCAGCAGTGGCAGCCAGGGAACATCATATTCATCTGTATCCTGTTGGAGAAATCGTCTTTGGTAATGGACAGCACAGCTAAACTTATGTAAGGGCATTTTTCGCTCTATGCAAGGATTTTTTTTTAATTCTCTCATTAATGCAATGGTTATTACAGTTAAAGAGCATTCAATTTATTTTATTTTTAGTTTATTTTGGACTATTTTAAGAACTGAAATGTTCTAATTAAAATGACATCCATTGAATTCTTTTTTTATCATAGGCAAATGTCTTTCTATTGTCTAATTCATTTTAAGTCACCCTTTGAACGAGTTGACCCTACCACTGAGGTTAGGGTGTCACTATAATAGCTGTACACTCAGAATCTGTGGCGTAGTACATCTGTCGCCTGTGTTTATTACTTTTCCCCAACTTGTTGAGAGTTAGTGAGGTCTTTATCCCGGGACAAAGGCAACATCAGCTGACATGGCAAGCAGGGCTAAAGGACAGAGAAGGAGGTCCACGTGTCCACAGCTGCACTCATCACTCAGCTGTCCAGCTTGACCCGTGACCTGTAGGGCCGTCTCCCAGCCTCCGTCGGCTTTATGTTTCCTGCCATTGTCATCCTCTCTTGTCCTCACCTGGACAGGGCGATGCTTCACAAAAGGCCCAGTCTGTCATCAAAACCAAGGGTCACCGGGGTCCGAGACCCGACGTTGAAGCTGTGCCCAGCCGGGGATGACCCCACTAGTGATGTCAGCTACCAGTTGCACCCCTGTGGAGACGTATAGAGAAAGAGAAGAAGGAGGAGAGAGACCATCGTTGGCAGGCATTTTATTCCAGTTGGGTGACATTTCTTTTGTGATGCCGCTGACAGACCCTGCCCAGAATCCTGCACTAGGGGTGGGACAGGGAGTTAGAAGACAATGGAGGTCCCCTGTCCCAGATGGGAGTTGGAAAGATTGTCAATGTCGTGTCCACAATAAAGATGGACAGACCCCAGCCTTGTCTAATGTGGCCAATGACCTCTTTAAAGCCCTAGAAATGGAGACCCCATACTGCAGGGATTACTCTCACGCCATTAACAACTCACTCTCTTTATACACTCAAGGGTTTGCTGGACACAGGTTCCCATAGACTTCTAGCAAAGCCGTCATCTGTTCAGCTGCCATTGCACGAGTGATTGGGTTGGGGGCAATGTGTCCTTTCGTGACTTTCTTTCAGTATGAGGAATCTGAAAGGTTATTGAGTGCAAGAGTTTGGGAAATAGGGTTTGTGCGGTAAAATTAAGAGAAGCTGGCATCAAGCTGTCAATACGCAGGTTTAATTAGCAAGGGTGGTGGTGGTGGTGGTGTTCAGGCTGGCGTCATAAACCAAAGTTCTGGTTGGCAGCAGGTCGGTCCGGGCACGTTGTCAACCAGGCCTGTGTGATTTAGGTTGCAACCCGAGGTGACATGTTAATCAGATCTCCCAGGAAGCAACCCCACATTTTGCCTCCACATCACCCCCCCCACAGCGCTCTTGTTTTGCAAGAGCAAGAGATAGTGCAAGTTCAGTCAGTTCTCCTTGGCTTGAGTTGCCAGCCAGAAGTTTCGTTGCCTTCGCCATTGTTTCTCTTTACCTCAGGGGTTTTGCTCACTGCAATGGTGGACACACACCTGCATGTGGCGGGTGGAAGTCCCATCCAACAACCATGTTCTTCATCTGCGTGTTTTGCTTTCGTACCACCTACTTTTGCCGTCATACTGTGTTTACTTGGTTCAGGGCGCTGGAGGAGAAAACAAATAAGTACATGTCATCTGTCTCTTTCATCGCCGGCCAGCCTGTAATTAGTGCAAGCGCAGTGGTTAGCCTAAGACGCTGTCGTCTAATTTGTCTGTCTTTATCTAAAACATGTCTGTGTGGTCCCTTAGACTGGTTACATGCGTGCCGCGAGATCGCCTGTGGCCTGTGTGTCTTTGAGATGTGTGTTTGTGTGTGTGCTTGATTGTAAATTATGAATTCTTCTCTCATGCACCCGCCCTTGTTTAGCAATCAGTCAGTTATGCATGACATGTCCTGACCTCAGCAGAACCTCACAGCTGCTGTTGCCGTAGCCGTTGTACCCACATCGTAGATAGCTCCCAGGCTGGAAAGTACTCTAGAGTACGTCTTGTTCTTGCCGGATTTCACCTGGAGTAAGATGACTGACGATGCTATTTCTTTACCTTCTACTTACTGTACAAACAAGTTCTACCCGTGTAAATATTCACTTATATCTGTCTTGCCTTGTTCTCAAACAAGTCAGTAATTGGCCATCGAGGTACATGCTTTCTCTCGATTTGTGGTTATGTGTGGGAATGGAAGGTTTACAACTGGCAGGGATCAGTATCACGCTCTCTCTTTGTTGATTTTCTCTGCTTATCCTTGACTGAGTCACAATTGCATTAAATTGCTCGCAGGTTTTAATGGAAACAGTCATTTCATAATTACGCATTGCACAGTAAGAGCTTGGCAATGCAATGTGGCACAGAAAAGGGAGAAAGAGAGAGTTAAAAAATGTCATTAAAAGTCCCACAGACATTTAAACACACTTGTTGCAGAGACAGTTGCCCATTAAATGCTGCCTTTTTTAATATGGAAACAAGGTTTGTGTTTGGAAAAGACAATGTGGTAAGGAGAGAAGGGGAGGGTATGGGTTTGGGCCTGTTTTACTGGTAGACACGAAAACCAGGACATTCTTTCTGGTCAAACCCAAAATCCCAGAGAGCTGATAGAGCATGATTGGGTTAGGATGTGTGGCAGGCATGTGAAACAAACGGCAAGGTCTTACCATTTTGGGCCAGTGTGCTCAATAAAAACTTGATCCCAAGTAAATCCCGTTGGTTCTTGGTGGGATTACAGTCCTCATTTGAGGACCAAATTGAAACGGTACCAAATTAGGATTTCTACACTGGAATAGTGTGCATGTGAATAATTATGTGTGAAAGATAAGTGAGCAATTTAGATGAGCAAGTAGAACCATGACAGAATGCATGGGCTTCAGTAAACAAACAATCTGCACATCAGATGCTTTTAAAGCTTCACATTGTGTTTTGTTTAAATTTTCTACAGCGACTTGGTGGTAGGGTATTTTTGTGCTGGGTTCATGTCGCTAATTTCTATATCACAGAATTAACTGTATGCCGTGTTTAAACACACACACATGCACATTATACATGCATGCACACCACATGCTCCGTCCTTTCCCTTTTCTCTCCACCTCATCTACCACCACCACCACCACACCTGGGCGCCCCCCTTCCTAGACACACCTCCACCCCCTTCCCCTCTCTATATGCACATCTTTCTCCCCTCCTCTGTTAATTATAACCTACACCGCTGGAACACTTCATTTCATATCAAGCATATTGTCTCTTCAAGGCTGGCAGGCAGGTCATAAATTATCCTGAAGGTGAGGATGGAAGTTGGAGGAGATAGTTATGAAAATTTCATCTGTCTGCCGTAGCGGCCGCAGCTGCTCCTGTCACCAGCCGTGTGCTGGAGGAATTACACCGGGTCAGCGTTTGTGTGTATGTGTTCTTCGGTTCTGTGCGTATGCGTAGGTACGTGAACACATGTGAACAGTTACAGTGTGCACGGATATACCGCACTCACGCATGCGGGTCTTTGTGTATCTCCACATTTGTCCCTTTGTGCGTGTGCGTGTTCCTGTGTGTGTTGCTGGGCCAGTGTGCACGAGAGGGTTGGCCAGGTAAGACCTGCCTGTCAGTGTGTGGAACATCTCTGGCGTCGCTGTCACCCAAGGGCCCCCAGCTCTGCCCCTGAAGCAGAGAGACTGGGAGGGGGGACAAGCTCGCAGGGCGGTCCCCAAGCTGTCTGTGTTCATTACCGCTACAGAGACGGGACGTGGCCGGCAGGTGGCCAGACCTTTAGTCCTTACCTACTGTGATCATCTGCTGCTCCACTCTGCGTATGTGTGTCTGTGTGGGTGGGTGGGTGGGTGGCTGTACAAGCGTGTTTGAGAATGAAGAAAGAGTACAAGGAACCCCATAAGTTATGTATTCGAGCAGGGAAGTGCATATTTTATGTTTGACCTATGAGTGTGCGTTTGTGTCTTTTACAGATTATTGCATGGGAAGCATCTCTTAATGGCTATGCTTACATATTTACAAAATGTTCAGAAATTCTGCATTTGGAGAAACTGGAGTGTGCTGCTGTGGCACTTTTCTTGACAGAGCGCAAAGCAGCTCTTCTCGACAGACAGCCACCCCAAGTGGCAATTAGTAAGAAAAGAAAAACACAGTATAACTTCCCCCCTTTTTCCCTCCTACGTCAATCTGCAGTTTCCTGCAAAAATTCTATTAGGGCCAAAGTCCATAGCTGTTAATTACAATTCTAACTAGCTTGCCTCCTGACGAATGGATGGCTTCAGCGGCGATGTAGGATAAAAGGGATATCAGCGATTTCACTTCCGTGTACAAAGGCTGCCTCTGAAATGGGTCATCAATCCCATAGTGATAAATGTCTGGTGGAGTAATGACTCTCTTATCGGCGTCGGATTACTGCAGATATTTGTAATTAGTGTAGCCACACAAGTCCCCGACAGATGTTTTTGAGGCGGCACAATATTGTAGCCTTGTTTTAGTGTTAAATGGGAACTTTCTGCAAAGAATAGGGACAGTTAGAGCTATTGTGTTGCGGCAGACATAGGTGAATCTAGAGAACGGAGACGCTGTTTTGTCAGTGGGGAAGTGTGAATGTGTTCTGATGCACACACACCTGCAGTACACACAAACCGATGGCACCACTTGTACGCACACACACACTTGAGCTCATGAACTGGTAGCTAAATACACAGCCTGAGGTCCATCTTTTAGCTATTGAGCTCAGTCATCATATGACTGTGAGAGCCAGAGGGCTCCTCTTCTCCTCCTGTTCCTCCTCCTCCACCTCCTCCTCCTCTTTCTCCTCCTATCCCAGCCCCAGAGGTAGCCACTGCTACGCCAGGGGGAGTGAACGATTCACTTTTAACTTCCATTTCTCATGTTTTGGGTCGAGATTCACTAGCCGCCCTGAAGTTTTTTGTTTTTTTTCCTTCTTCCACCTCTTCCAGCTCTCATGAAATCACAATGTGATGTATTCAGCCTGAGGTGTAGCTCTATTCACAATGCAGTTTGACACTACGAAGCCCTGCTCCCCTCTGCTTTCACAATGCATCTGTACAGACGGACTGCTGACAAGTCTGTACCACTAACACAATTGTTCTGGCTGTAATCGACAGCTACTTTGAATACACACTCAAAAATTCATTTCTGTCTCTCTCCATAAATATGTGTATGTAAATATATATAATGCTATAGTAGAGATCTTTACCAATGAACCCTTTGTGTCTAGATTTCACATTGGATGATGATGTCTGCGTTCTGTTGCCAAAAAAGACACCCACCGACCTACTGTCCAACACACCCACAAACCTATACACACATACACAGCCTGCTCCGGCACTGACAGACGTGTAAGCAGATGCAGCCAGAACTGGTAATGGCAGGTGATTATAAGTGGCACACGTGCCAAACTAATTAAACCCCTGGGTTGACAGCAGCATTTGGTGGCACTGGCATTCTGGCATGCTGGCATTAGAATAATTGTAGCAGCAGCACATTTCACCTGCGAGACTGCAGCTAACAACGTCATTTATTTTACAGCAGGCTGCGTCGGATGTTGCTACAGAGGCCCGAGGTAGCTGGCTTTAGGTTTTGACATGTAAAGCGACCCCCTGGCACAGATGGGACAGCCTCTCTCTGTCTGGTTGAGACACACTTTTGCTCCAGAGTATAAAAACAAGTTATTCATTTTGTTTAACCAGAATATACATTGTACTATACATTAAAAATACTTTCTTACTCTGATGTTAAACTGCAGGAGAAAATCATGTAGTTCATACACTTTACTGTTGGTTTGAATTTGTGAACTTCTGAGAATCACATTAATAATTTATAAATTAATAGAGTTTATTAAGATATGATACAAACACACATGGAAGTAAAAATCCCACATCCATCTTTACATGCATAGACAGTTTTCTGTTACTCCAACACATAAACATGTATACATTTGTATTACATACATGGTGAAGAAGAAAATAAAATAATGTATACAATATATTAAAAAAAAACATAGCTGGTATAAAAAATAAAATTAGTAAGGAAAGTTATAAACAAAAATTCCTAAGAAATGAAGTTTCAAGCAGTGATTTAGAGGAGGACACAGAGTCATCCAGCCTGATATCCCACCTCTGCATGTCCCCCAGTCAGGACACACTGCAGCAGGCAGGCAGGCAGGAGACAAGGACAGGAGGACGAGTCTCTCTCTGTTCGTTCACTTCTCAGGTCATCACTTCTCCAGCTGGAGGGCTGGAGCTGTAAGCCCACCTCACAGAGGTCACAGCTATGCCAGGAGGCCACGAACTGCACTCGAAGGCCCACCTGCACACATTCTGTGCATCTCTACATTTACACTCTCTCTCTCTCTCTCTCTCTCTCTCTCTCTCTCTCTCTCTCTCTCTCTCTCTCTCTCTCTCTATGTCTTTCTCTCACACCCCAAACACACCTGGATGGTTGAGCAAGAATTTGTGAGTTCTGTGGAAACTAGTTTGGCTGTTACCGACTTGACTGATTCATGTGATTGCCATGTTCTGTGCAGCAGGTGTGGCTAGGTGGCCAGGTGCACATTGCGCTGCATCACAGGGTGTGTGCACTCAAGGCGAGAGGTGAATCTGATACAGTGTCTTGTTAGTGTAGGAGTGAGTCGCCTTAAGCAGGGTATCCATTGTCATTGTATGTATAGTCAGGTTTATGAGCTGTGGCGTGGCGTGGCGTAGCACGCGCTATCATGTGATCTCCAAACCAACACCTCATACAACCAGTATTTCCATGCTGCAAATCACCGTGGTTACAGTATTCAGCTACCCAACGTTTCCCCCATAGGCTGCGCTGCCTTCTCCACTAGCACATAATTGCTTCCTCGTTGTACTGCATACATATCACTTGCTGAAACATAACTTACACTTTTCAGGTTTTATTGCACATCCACAGACTGTGTTCAGTCTCGATAGCTACTGTGTTAAGCTGGTTGTAGAAGAAGTGAAAAATCAGCTCTTTGAAGGCACAAGTAAGTGGCCGATGGCAGCTGATAGCTGGGGCTTAGTGGATCCTCATTATGTGCTGTAGCAAGCTGATTAAAACATTTGATTTCTTCCCATCGTGTGTGTGTGTGTGTGTGTGTGTGTGTGTGTGTGTGTGTGTGTGTGTGTGTGTGTGTGTGTGTGTGTGTGTGTGTGTGTGTGTGTGTGTGTGTGTGTGTGTGTGTGTGTGTGAGTGTACAGTAGGGGCCTGTGTGTGTGTCCTGTGCATGTTTGGGTACACGTGCATGCGCTTGTACAAAAAAAACGAGTAGGCCTTCAGGCTGCTGTGGTGTTATCTGTTTTTTCAACCTTGTCATACTAATTACAGTCCATATTTACTTACATTCTCTTTTTGTTTTCTGCCCTCGATAGGCATCTGTGAGCGCCTCAGCCTAGGCTGTTCTCATTAACAAACTGATGATGTGTGATAGGTCTATCTAGTGATGATAGAGGGAGCTTTCCCCCCCAAAAAAGAGGTCATGATACAAATGTTGTCAGCTTTTTGCAAAGACAAAGAATTATGCTCTTGTTATCATTGACACTGATTGTAATTTCACTAGTGAGGCTTGGTGGGGAAATACTCCACGCTTAAATCAAAGCCAAATGAAAAAGACATTAACACCAACTTGTATCGGAACCTTATTAAATTGTATTATTGCCCCATAATCAGTCACTGCTTCCTGACTTGGGTGGCGGTTGTGACATGATTAACATGGAAGACGAAAAGAAGAAAAACAGCTACACAAAATGTATTTTTTCTAAATATTCCTCTTCTGACAATTAAAGCATTCTAAGAAAGTTTCACTCCATGCTTGTACTGTTCACATAAAGTTCCTTTAGCTGCATTTTATATGGGCACAAGCAGAATAGTTTGAGGAGCACTGGCTGAATACTCTTTCTGAGCTACAGTACTTGTATTAGCCTTAAAAAAACAATATAAGTAGCACAAGCAGCTAACCGCTAGAATTGATAGACAGCAAAACTGCAGTGCCCAGACAGCAGTTGGTACTAACGTATTCCTAGAAATATCATGTTTGAAAGAACTCCAATTGAACATTTTTCTACTCTTTTTTTTCTTCTTCCTATTGAGTTACTGACTCCATGAGCACTTCACCAGTGGTGACCTTTGTCAAGCTACCGATCATGTTCGCTGCACGGGTCGCTCACAACATGTCACGGAAGAAAAAGACGGATGGGCCTGACCACACCCCGGCTTTTTAGAAACACTGTTTCTGATTAACCAAACCCCTTCAGTTAACTTAACCGGTTACAGCATTATTATGCGAGTCGGTGTGTGTGTGTGTTACAGAGACATAGACCTACTTACAATAGCAGTTGTAAATGGTTAAACCGAACAGGAAGCCGTGTCAGGATACATGGTGGGGTGAGCAGGGTAAATCGCAGACAGCTGAGTTTTATATGGGAGGGGTAGGCGGTAGGGTGTTTGGGGGTGCGAATGGTTTTATATGAGTGCGAGTGACTGATTCCCAGACACAGGGCACAGTGCATCCTGAATGGGTAAATGGCATTTATTCAGCCGGTTAGTCTGGGAAAACATATGGTGCCATTTGGAGGCCCAGACTGGTGCACGCTGTTCTCCTGTAATTAGACTGGCCCAGCAGAGCAGCTACATAACTGCTTCATGATAACCGGCCTACTGTAGCCTACAGTGCTGCTGCTGCTGCCACACAGTCCTGGCTGCAGCACAGGACCATGCCACCGCATTACACATCCTGTTAACACACTGTTCAACACCGCTGAACACTGGTGACACCACAGCTCTGGCAGCAGCACATGTGCACAGAGGGCCAGATTTGCTGGTACGTATGTGACGGCACAAACAAAAATATGCAGCTGCACCTTTTATTCTGATTGTGCCTGCAATATGCATGACAGTTGAGTCTGATTTAGCAAAGCAGCTACTGTGTGTGTGATCAGTGACTGCGTCTGCCCTCTTTATTCTGGGAAAGAAGGATAACTTAAAAACATGCAGTGTGGCAGTGGAATTAAAGAAAATAAATCCAAAATAGTGGTGTGTGTTACTAAAATTGTAATAATTGTCTTCCTTTATAGAAAGGGTAGGGTAGGAGTCATTAAATAAACTTAAACTTAAATAAAAAAAATGCAAGAGAAAATATTGCTTATAAAAATCTTAAGCCGCTGCAATATAAATGTCAAATCAAAGCATATCCACAGCACATTAGCAGCTCAGTGAATGTCAAGTTCAAGTTTAATGACTACACGCCTGCATCTTGGCTCTCTATTGCGCGCTCTCTTTGTTTGGTCAGATATTGCATTATTTTATAAGTTATAAAACATTTGGTTATTGCCTTCCTTTATTTTATATATGAAACTCGATACTTTTTTTTTACTATCTCAGTATATCTGCCCTGTAATTTTCAGAGAAGTTTCTATGGAATATTGTTTGATTAACATTGCTTGCTTCACACACAGATAGAACCTTTAAGTTTAATATATCTGTGCGTTTTTTAACATGGGCAGCATGATGGCTCTGTGGTTTGCTCTGTTGTCTGTGTAGACTTTGCATGTTTTCCCCATTTTACGTAGGTTTTACAAAAACAAAAAAAAAGGGTGAATATTGCACTTAAACTGCTTTGTTTGAGATCGTGGGACATCTTTTGTTTCTCTCGTTTTTCTTACTTATTGTCTCTGCTCCTCTCTCTTCTCTTTTTAATCACTCCCCACCCTCCCTCCATCAGGATCAGGGCAGCAGATTGTGTGTCGAAGGTGTGGGTCGTGTTGGCAGGGCTGCGGGGGTGTCAGCTGGGCTGTTGTCCCGTAAGGGGGCGGGGGGGGAACAGGCTGGCAGCCCGGCGGGAAGGCCCTGTTAAAGATACACTGCTGGGAATCGGACTGAGCCAGCGCCTGGTCCAAACCACGCACACACACACACAAACACACATACACACACACCGGGAGGGATTGGTAAGGAAAGTAGTGGGGGTGTCCAAACCTGGGATAAAGACATTTCCTCCCTCATTTATAAAATCTGACACCACCAGTCTGCCCTCTCCTCCTCCCTCATCAACATCCCTTCATAAAGATCACAGACACCCTCACAGACACACACACACACATGCTGGTGCACAGACAGTGAAAATCCAAGCTGTAGTCTAGAGTCGTAAGCTGCAGTTCCTCTAATGACCACAGGATTCCTTTCAAAATCTGTCCATTTCTTCTTCAAAATACAACGAAATGAATATTTGTTGAATGCCTGGTCTTGATAGTTAACGATACCCCTAACTTTGTAGCAATTTCAACAATCCTTGTTTCATTAAACAACTTTGGATTAGCTTGCTCCAGCATACGACGCTGGAAACAAGCGTTCAAGCCCCGCAATAGCTTCACAGCGTTCTTCCAGAAACCCTCAGCAACCTATATACAGCTTCACGGATGCTACTTCTGTGTTTTCATCGTTAGTGTATAAATACCTACCTATATTTTAAAATAAAAATATTGAAATAACTTGGTTTGCTCTGAGGACATTTGAAGGTGCAGCAAATATCGTCACACGTTTCTCTACACATTCACGACCTTTTTATGTACAGCGAACACTCCCTCAACACGCAAACATAAAAAATGACATACTGTACTACATACTGTCTGTGTCCAGAAGGGGATGTCTGCGTGGCATGCTATCCTCTTGTTGTCTGTTTAGCAAGTACAGCATGTGAGTGCACTGCCAAATTTGCATATGCCGCCATGTATATTTCAGCAGCGTTTAAGACACACATCACCGACAGTGAATTATGCATGGGGCTGGTACAGTGGAGATGCTTGTTTCATGCAGTTGTGAGGGGGAAATTGAACTGTGTTTTCTTCTGCTCACGACGCTCAAGGCCCAAGGCCCATTAAAGCACGCAGAGCAGGCAGCCTCTAAATGGACTGCTGGTGTACATCGTATTCCCCTCTAACAAAGGGGGCCTAGGATAGTGAAATGCGTCCGACAGGTTCTGACAGCTAGGTAATAGGATTCCCACCTCTCCAAAGGGACTGACTGAGGTGCTGTTGTAGTATCCTTGTAGACCACTCCGTCTTTCTTATATGTGAACGGGCTTGTGTGTTTGTTAAATGCGGTGCTGTGGCAGAGATGAGTGACTGAATAATTCAAAACT